>NC_060180.1:74421551-74466551 GCF_021184085.1 Oncorhynchus gorbuscha | reverse complement strand
GTTAAGTTTCTTCACCCTGACTACCACCAATATGGGATGAACATGGGATGAACATGGATGATCAACTAACAGATTAATTGATGATTCACTTTTCCAACAAACACGCTGAGAAAACTGGCACACACACAGAATATGCATATAACACAACATGTAACACAACATATAACATGTAACACAACATGTACTGTGTGATATAACATGTAACACAACATGTACTGTGTGATATAACATGTAACACAACATGTACTGTGTGATATAACATGTAACACAACATAGAACATGTAACACAACATGTACTGTGTGATATAACATGTAACACAACATAGAACATGTAACACAACATATAACATGTAACACAACATATAACATGTAACACAACATATAACATGTAACACAACATAGAACATGTAACACAACATATAACATGTAACACAACATATAACATGTAACACAACATATAACATGTAACACAACATAGAATATGTAACACAACATATAACATGTAACACAACATAGAACATGTAACACAACATATAACATGTAACACAACATAGAACATGTAACACAACATGTACTGTGTGATATAACATGTAACACAACATATAACATGTAACACAACATATAACATGTAACACAACATATAACATGTAACACAACATATAACATGTAACACAACATAGAACATGTAACACAACATATAACATGTAACACAACATATAACATGTAACACAACATAGAACATGTAACACAACATATAACATGTAACACAACATAGAACATGTAACACAACATATAACATGTAACACAACATAGAACATGTAACACAACATGTACTGTGTGATATAACATGTAACACAACATATAACATGTAACACAACATATAACATGTAACACAACATATAACATGTAACACAACATATAACATGTAACACAACATAGAACATGTAACACAACATATAACATGTAACACAACATAGAACATGTAACACAACATGTACTGTGTGATATAACATGTAACACAACATGTACTGTGTGATATAACATGTAACACAACATAGAACATGTAACACAACATATAACATGTAACACAACATGTACTGTGTGATATAACATGTAACACAACATGTACTGTGTGATATAACATGTAACACAACATGTACTGTGTGATATAACATGTAACACAACATATAACATGTAACACAACATGTACTGTGTGATATAACATGTAACACAACATGTACTGTGTGAATAACATGTAACACAACATGTACTGTGTGATATAACATGTAACACAACATAGAACATGTAACACAACATGTACTGTGTGATATAACATGTAACACAACATATAACATGTAACACAACATAGAACATGTAACACAACATGTACTGTGTGATATAACATGTAACACAACATATAACATGTAACACAACATAGAACATGTAACACAACATATAACATGTAACACAACATAGAACATGTAACACAACATATAACATGTAACACAACATAGAACATGTAACACAACATGTACTGTGTGATATAACATGTAACACAACATATAACATGTAACACAACATATAACATGTAACACAACATATAACATGTAACACAACATAGAACATGTAACACAACATATAACATGTAACACAACATAGAACATGTAACACAACATAGAACATGTAACACAACATATAACATGTAACACAACATAGAACATGTAACACAACATATAACATGTAACACAACATAGAACATGTAACACAACATAGAACATGTAACACAACATAGAACATGTAACACAACATATAACATGTAACACAACATAGAACATGTAACACAACATAGAACATGTAACACAACATAGAACATGTAACACAACATAGAACATGTAACACAACATAGAACATGTAACACAACATATAACATGTAACACAACATAGAACATGTAACACAACATAGAACATGTAACACAACATAGAACATGTAACACAACATATAACATGTAACACAACATATAACATGTAACACAACATAGAACATGTAACACAACATATAACATGTAACACAACATATAACATGTAACACAACATATAACATGTAACACAACATAGAACATGTAACACAACATAGAACATGTAACACAACATATAACATGTAACACAACATAGAACATGTAACACAACATATAACATGTAACACAACATAGAACATGTAACACAACATGTACTGTGTGATATAACATGTAACACAACATATAA
The DNA here is from genome assembly GCF_021184085.1 of Oncorhynchus gorbuscha. Taxonomy (NCBI): domain Eukaryota; kingdom Metazoa; phylum Chordata; class Actinopteri; order Salmoniformes; family Salmonidae; genus Oncorhynchus; species Oncorhynchus gorbuscha. The sequence goes on along the minus strand of NC_060180.1, from coordinate 74,464,289 downwards.
CATGTAACACAACATATAACATGTAACACAACATATAACATGTAACACAACATAGAACATGTAACACAACATATAACATGTAACACAACATAGAACATGTAACACAACATGTACTGTGTGATATAACATGTAACACAACATGTACTGTGTGATATAACATGTAACACAACATAGAACATGTAACACAACATATAACATGTAACACAACATGTACTGTGTGATATAACATGTAACACAACATGTACTGTGTGATATAACATGTAACACAACATGTACTGTGTGATATAACATGTAACACAACATAGAACATGTAACACAACATGTACTGTGTGATATAACATGTAACACAACATGTACTGTGTGATATAACATGTAACACAACATGTACTGTGTGATATAACATGTAACACAACATGTACTGTGTGATATAACATGTAACACAACATATAACATGTAACACAACATGTACTGTGTGATATAACATGTAACACAACATGTACTGTGTGATATAACATGTAACACAACATGTACTGTGTGATATAACATGTAACACAACATAGAACATGTAACACAACATGTACTGTGTGATATAACATGTAACACAACATAGAACATGTAACACAACATATAACATGTAACACAACATGTACTGTGTGATATAACATGTAACACAACATGTACTGTGTGATATAACATGTAACACAACATGTACTGTGTGATATAACGTGACGTGTAACAAACATGATTGAAAACAAAGAGAACTGAGTTCTGATTGTTGTCGTTGTTAAAACTGTCTCTCAGTTCTGTCAATGACTCTCTCTCTGATGCTCAGTTCTGTCAATGACTCTCTCTCTGATGCTCAGTTCTGTCAATGACTCTCTCTCTCTCTGATGCTCAGTTCTGTCAATGACTCTCTCTCTGATGCTCAGTTCTGTCAATGACTCTCTCTCTCTCTCTCTGATGCTCAGTTCTGTCAATGACTCTCTCTCTCTCTGATGCTCAGTTCTGTCAATGACTCTCTCTCTGATGCTCAGTTCTGTCAATGACTCTCTCTCTCTCTGATGCTCAGTTCTGTCAATGACTCTCTCTCTCTGATGCTCAGTTCTGTCAATGACTCTCTCTCTCTCTGATGCTCAGTTCTGTCAATGACTCTCTCTCTCTCTGATGCTCAGTTCTGTCAATGACTCTCTCTCTCTCTCTCTCTCTCTGATGCTCAGTTCTGTCAATGACTCTCTCTCTCTGATGCTCAGTTCTGTCAATGACTCTCTCTCTCTGATGCTCAGTTCTGTCAATGACTCTCTCTCTGATGCTCAGTTCTGTCAATGACTCTCTCTCTCTCTCTCTCTCTGATGCTCAGTTCTGTCAATGACTCTCTCTCTCTGATGCTCAGTTCTGTCAATGACTCTCTCTCTCTCTGATGCTCAGTTCTGTCAATGACTCTCACTCTCTCTCTGATGCTCAGTTCTGTCAATGACTCTCTCTCTCTCTGATGCTCAGTTCTGTCAATGACTCTCACTCTCTCTCTGATGCTCAGTTCTGTCAATGACTCTCTCTCTCTCTGATGCTCAGTTCTGTCAATGACTCTCTCTCTCTCTGATGCTCAGTTCTGTCAATGACTCTCTCTCTCTCTGATGCTCAGTTCTGTCAATGACTCTCTCTCTCTCTGATGCTCAGTTCTGTCAATGACTCTCTCTCTCTCTGATGCTCAGTTCTGTCAATGACTCTCTCTCTCTCTGATGCTCAGTTCTGTCAATGACTCTCTCTCTGATGCTCAGTTCTGTCAATGACTCTCTCTCTCTCTCTCTCTCTGATGCTCAGTTCTGTCAATGACTCTCTCTCTCTCTGATGCTCAGTTCTGTCAATGACTCTCTCTCTGATGCTCAGTTCTGTCAATGACTCTCTCTCTCTCTCTGATGCTCAGTTCTGTCAATGACTCTCTCTCTCACTCTCTCTCTGATGCTCAGTTCTGTCAATGACTCTCTCTCTCTCTCTCTCTCTGATGCTCAGTTCTGTCAATGACTCTCTCTCTCTCTGATGCTCAGTTCTGTCAATGACTCTCTCTCTCTCTGATGCTCAGTTCTGTCAATGACTCTCTCTCTCTGATGCTCAGTTCTGTCAATGACTCTCTCTCTCTCTGATGCTCAGTTCTGTCAATGACTCTCTCTGATGCTCAGTTCTGTCAATGACTCTCTCTCTGATGCTCAGTTCTGTCAATGACTCTCTCTCTCTCTGATGCTCAGTTCTGTCAATGACTCTCTCTCTCTCTGATGCTCAGTTCTGTCAATGACTCTCTCTCTCTCTGATGCTCAGTTCTGTCAATGACTCTCTCTCTGATGCTCAGTTCTGTCAATGACTCTCTCTCTGATGCTCAGTTCTGTCAATGACTCTCTCTCTCTCTCTGATGCTCAGTTCTGTCAATGACTCTCTCTCTCTCTGATGCTCAGTTCTGTCAATGACTCTCTCTCTCTCTGATGCTCAGTTCTGTCAATGACTCTCTCTCTCTCTCTCTCTGATGCTCAGTTCTGTCAATGACTCTCTCTCTCTCTGATGCTCAGTTCTGTCAATGACTCTCTCTCTCTCTCTGATGCTCAGTTCTGTCAATGACTCTCTCTCTCTCTGATGCTCAGTTCTGTCAATGACTCTCTCTCTCTCTGATGCTCAGTTCTGTCAATGACTCTCTCTCTCTCTGATGCTCAGTTCTGTCAATGACTCTCTCTCTGATGCTCAGTTCTGTCAATGACTCTCTCTCTCTCTGATGCTCAGTTCTGTCAATGACTCTCTCTCTCTCTGATGCTCAGTTCTGTCAATGACTCTCTCTCTCTCTCTCTCTCTGATGCTCAGTTCTGTCAATGACTCTCTCTCTCTCTCTGATGCTCAGTTCTGTCAATGACTCTCTCTCTCTCTGATGCTCAGTTCTGTCAATGACTCTCTCTCTCTCTGATGCTCAGTTCTGTCAATGACTCTCTCTCTCTCTGATGCTCAGTTCTGTCAATGACTCTCTCTCTCTCTCTCTCTCTCTTATGCTCAGTTCTGTCAATGACTCTCTCTCTCTCTCTGATGCTCAGTTCTGTCAATGACTCTCTCTCTCTCTCTCTCTCTGATGCTCAGTTCTGTCAATGACTCTCTCTCTCTCTGATGCTCAGTTCTGTCAATGACTCTCTCTCTCTCTCTCTGATGCTCAGTTCTGTCAATGACTCTCTCTCTCTCTCTCTGATGCTCAGTTCTGTCAATGACTCTCTCTCTCTCTGATGCTCAGTTCTGTCAATGACTCTCTCTCTCTCTGATGCTCAGTTCTGTCAATGACTCTCTCTCTGATGCTCAGTTCTGTCAATGACTCTCTCTCTCTCTCTGATGCTCAGTTCTGTCAATGACTCTCTCTCTCTCTCTCTCTCTCTGATGCTCAGTTCTGTCAATGACTCTCTCTCTCTCTGATGCTCAGTTCTGTCAATGACTCTCTCTCTCTCTCTCTCTCTGATGCTCAGTTCTGTCAATGACTCTCTCTCTCTCTCTCTGATGCTCAGTTCTGTCAATGACTCTCTCTCTCTGATGCTCAGTTCTGTCAATGACTCTCTCTCTCTCTCTGATGCTCAGTTCTGTCAATGACTCTCTCTCTCTCTGATGCTCAGTTCTGTCAATGACTCTCTCTCTCTCTGATGCTCAGTTCTGTCAATGACTCTCTCTCTCTATGATGCTCAGTTCTGTCAATGACTCTCTCTCTCTCTGATGCTCAGTTCTGTCAATGACTCTCTCTCTCTCTCTGATGCTCAGTTCTGTCAATGACTCTCTCTCTCTCTGATGCTCAGTTCTGTCAATGACTCTCTCTCTCTCTCTGATGCTCAGTTCTGTCAATGACTCTCTCTCTCTCTGATGCTCAGTTCTGTCAATGACTCTCTCTCTCTGATGCTCAGTTCTGTCAATGACTCTCTCTCTCTCTGATGCTCAGTTCTGTCAATGACTCTCTCTCTCTCTGATGCTCAGTTCTGTCAATGACTCTCTCTCTCTGATGCTCAGTTCTGTCAATGACTCTCACTCTCTCTGATGCTCAGTTCTGTCAATGACTCTCTCTCTCTCTGATGCTCAGTTCTGTCAATGACTCTCTCTCTCTCTGATGCTCAGTTCTGTCAATGACTCTCTCTCTCTCTCTGATGCTCAGTTCTGTCAATGACTCTCTCTCTCTCTCTGATGCTCAGTTCTGTCAATGACTCTCTCTCTCTCTCTGATGCTCAGTTCTGTCAATGACTCTCTCTCTCTCTGATGCTCAGTTCTGTCAATGACTCTCTCTCTCTGATGCTCAGTTCTGTCAATGACTCTCTCTCTCTCTGATGCTCAGTTCTGTCAATGACTCTCTCTCTCTCTGATGCTAAGTTCTGTCAATGACTCTCTCTCTCTCTCTCTCTGATGCTCAGTTCTGTCAATGACTCTCTCTCTCTCTCTCTGATGCTCAGTTCTGTCAATGACTCTCTCTCTCTCTGATGCTCAGTTCTGTCAATGACTCTCTCTCTCTCTGATGCTCAGTTCTGTCAATGACTCTCTCTCTCTCTGATGCTCAGTTCTGTCAATGACTCTCTCTCTCTCTGATGCTCAGTTCTGTCAATGACTCTCTCTCTCTCTCTCTGATGCTCAGTTCTGTCAATGACTCTCTCTCTCTCTCTGATGCTCAGTTCTGTCAATGACTCTCTCTCTCTCTCTGATGCTCAGTTCTGTCAATGACTCTCTCTCTCTCTGATGCTCAGTTCTGTCAATGACTCTCTCTCTGATGCTCAGTTCTGTCAATGACTCTCTCTCTCTCTCTGATGCTCAGTTCTGTCAATGACTCTCTCTCTCTCTCTGATGCTCAGTTCTGTCAATGACTCTCTCTCTCTCAGTTCTGTCAATGACTCTCTCTCTCTGATGCTCAGTTCTGTCAATGACTCTCTCTCTCTGATGCTCAGTTCTGTCAATGACTCTCTCTCTCTTCTGATGCTCAGTTCTGTCAATGACTCTCTCTCTCTCTCTCAGTTCTGTCAATGATGATGCTCAGTTCTGTCAATGACTCTCTCTCTCTCTGATGCTCAGTTCTGTCAATGACTCTCTCTCTCTGATGCTCAGTTCTGTCAATGACTCTCTCTCTCTCTGATGCTCAGTTCTGTCAATGACTCTCTCTCTCTCTCTGATGCTCAGTTCTGTCAATGACTCTCTCTCTCTCTCTGATGCTCAGTTCTGTCAATGACTCTCTCTCTCTCTCTCTGATGCTCAGTTCTGTCAATGACTCTCTCTCTCTCTGATGCTCAGTTCTGTCAATGACTCTCTCTCTCTCTCTCTGATGCTCAGTTCTGTCAATGACTCTCTCTCTCTGATGCTCAGTTCTGAATGACTTCTGTCAATGACTCTCTCTCTCTCTGATGCTCAGTTCTGTCAATGACTCTCTCTCTCTCTGATGCTCAGTTCTGTCAATGACTCTCTCTCTCTCTCTCTGATGCTCAGTTCTAGTGATTCATCGACTCATTAGTAACACAGTCCAATGTTTGTGTGTGTGTGTGTGTCTTTAGACCCACACAGAAACAAGAGTAATTATGTTGGAAGAAAATGTCTTCAGTTGATATTTGTCAGTGTTTTTTGTAAACTGCTAGATTTGAGCAGTGGAAGATTGGATTCCCGTCAAATCAAATCCCATTTTATTAGTCACATTCGCCAAATACAACAGGTGTAGGTAGACCTTACAGTGAAATGCTGAATACAACAGGTGTAGTAGACCTTACAGTGAAATGCTGAATACAACAGGTGTAGTAGACCTCACAGTGAAATGCTGAATACAACAGGTGTAGTAGTCCTTACAGTGAAATGCTGAATACAACAGGTGTAGGTAGACCTTACAGTGAAATGCTGAATACAACAGGTGTAGTAGACCTCACAGTGAAATGCTGAATACAACAGGTGTAGTAGACCTCACAGTGAAATGCTGACTTACGAGCCCCTAACCAGCAATGAATTTAAAAACAACAAGGATAAGAATAAGAAATAAAAGTAACAAGTAATTAAAGAGCAGCAGTATATACAGGGTGGTACCAGTACAGAGTCAATGTTCAGGGGTACCAGTACAGAGTCAATGTTCAGGGGTACCAGTACAGAGTCAATGTGCAGGGGTACCAGTACAGAGTCAATGTTCCAGGAGTCAATGTGCACCAGTACAGAGTCAATGTGCAGGGGTGTGAGTCAATGGGGGTACCAGTACAGAGTCAATGTGCAGGGGTACCAATGTGCAGGGGTACAGAGTCAATGTGCAGGGGTACCAGTACAGAGTCAATGTGCAGGGGTACCAGTACAGAGTCAATGTGCAGGGGTACCGGTACAGAGTCAATGTGCAGGGGTACCAGTACAGAGTCAATGTGCAGGGGTACTGGTTAGAGTCAATGTGCAGGGGTACTGGTTAGTTGAGGTAATATGTACATGTAGGTAGAGTTATTAAAGTGACTATGCATAGATGATAACAGCAGAGAGTAGCAGTGGTGTAAAACAGGGGGAGAGGGGGGGAATGCAAATAGTCTGGGTAGCCATTTGATTAGTTGTTCAGGAGTCTGATGTCTTGGGGGTAGAAGCTGTTTAGAAGCTTCTTGGACCTAGACTTGGCGCTCCGGTACCGCTTGCCATGCAGTAGCAGAGAGAACAGTCTATGACTAGAGTGGCTGGAGCATTTGCCAATTTTTAGGGCCTTCCTCTGACACCGCCTGGTATAGATCTCCTGGATGGCAGGAGGCTTGGCCCCAGTGACGCACTGGGCCCTTCGCACTACCCTCTGTAGCGCCCTGTGGTCGGAAGCCGAGCAATTGATGTCAGGATTTCGCCAGGGTTGTTCCGGTTTTTGGTCACTAGATGCCCCCATTGTGCTTTTTGACCTTTTGTTTTCCCTTGATCCCCATTATTATTTGCACCTGTGCCTCGTTTCCCCTGATTGTATTTAAACCCTTAGTTTTCCTCAGTTATTTGCTCTGTGTTTGTATGTTAGCACCCAGCCCTAGTATTCTGTGAACTATTGTTGATCCCGGTGGACTCTCTTGTGGAATTCTGTTTTTTGTTCTTGTTTATTTATTTTTGAGTATCTTTTGAGGCTTTTTGTGCTTTACCTTCCACCTTGTGGATTTACCTTTTTGTCTTGGAGGATTACCTTTGTTCTTGTGGAATTCCTTTTGAGGTTGTGGAGTTACATGTTTTCCTGAAGGACTTCACTTTTTACTTCATTAAATACACCGTCTCAAGTACTGCTGTGTCTGCCTCATCTTCTGGTTTCTGCCGACTATTCGTGGCTCAGTTGGTTAAGTGACTGTTTCTTACTCTGGAGACCCGGGTTCGTAACCGGGTCCTGACAATTGCCATACCAGGCGGTGATGCTCTCGATGGCACAGTTGTAAAACCTATTGAGGAACTGATGACTCATGCCAAATCTTTTCAGTTTTGTCATGCCCTCTTTGTCTTGGTGTGCTTGGACCATGTTAGTTTGTTGGTGATGTGGACACCAAGGAACTTGAAGCTCTCAACCTGCTCCAATGCAGCCCCGTCGATGAGAATGGAGGCGTGCTCGGTCCTCTCTTTCCTGTAGTTCCTGTAGTCCACCATCAACTCCTGTCTTGATCACATTGAGGGAGAGGTTGTGTTCTGGCACCACACGGCCAGGTCTCTGACCTCCTCCCTATAGGCTGTCTCGTCGTTGTCTGTGATCTGTTGTGTCATTGGCAAACTTAATAATGAATTTGGAGTCGTGCCAAGCTGTGCAGTCATGAGTGAACAGGGAGTACAGGAGGGGACTGAGCACGCACCCCTGAGGGACTCCTGTGTTGAGGATCAGCGTGGCGGATGTATTGATACCTACCCTTACCACCCAGGAGCGGCCCGTCAGGAAGCATAGAGGGATGTCTTAGAAGCTTCCGGGTTATAGTCCCGCTCCTTGAAAGCAGCAGCTCTACCCTTTAGCTCAGTGAGGATGTTGCCTGTAAACCATGGCTTCTGGTTGGGGTATGTACGTACGGTCACTGTGGGAACGACGTCATCGATGCACTTATTGGTGAAGCCAATGACAGATGTGGTGTACTCCTCAATGCCATCGGAGGAATCCCAGAACATATTCCAATCTGTGATAGCAAAACAGTCCTGTAGCTTAGCATCTGCTTCATCTGTCCACTTTTTTATTGATCGAGTCACTGTTGCTTCCTGCTTTAATTTTAGCTTGTAGACTGGAATCAGGAGGATAGAATTATGGTCAGATTTGCCAAATGGAGGGCGAGGGAGAGGTGTATGTGGAGTAAAGAAGGTCAAGAGTTTTTTCTCCCTCTAGTTACACATTTAACATGCTGATATAAATTTGGTAAAATGGAATACAGCTCATTCAATGCTGTCTTAGTGTCAGCGTCAGTCTGTGGTGGTAGGTAAACAGTTTATGAAAAATACAGATAAAAACTCTCTAGGTAGATAGTGTGGTCTACATCTTATCATGAGATACTCAGGCGAGCAATAGCTCATATAGTGCACCAGCTGTCACGAATATTACCGAAGGTGACTCCCCTTCTTGTTCGGGTGGCGCTCGGCGGTCGTCGTCGCCGGTCTACTAGCTATCACCGATCCGTTGTTCTGTGTTCCTTTGGTTTTGTCTGATTGGTATCACCTGTTTCTCGTTTGGTTGTTAGGGTGGGGTTATATACGTTTGTTTCAGCCCGCTTCTGTTTCGTGCAGGCTTGTTCGTCTGTTCTGTGTTTGAGTGTATTTTGTTTGTATTTTGGGTTTCGCGCTGTCCGTTTATATTTCTGTTCATTTGTTTTCCTACTTTTGTTCATGTTATTTTTCCTGGACATTAAAGCGTGTTTTTTCCCACATATTTTGCTCTCTGCGCCTGACTCCACACCTCTTCACTCATTTTGCGTAACACCAGCTGTTATTGACAACCGCTGTTCTATCCTGCCGGTACAGCGTATCAGCTGTATGCTGATAGTGTCGTCGTTCAGTCGCAACTCCGTGAAGCTTAAGATGTTACAGTTTTGAATGTCCCTTTGCAAGCTTAATCTTCCGCGTAGGTCATCTATTTTATTCTCCAAAGATTGCACGTTTGCTAGCAGAATAGAAGGAAGTGGGGGTTTATTCGATCGCCTACGAATTCTCAGAAGGCAGCCCCGCCCTCTGGCCCCTTTATCTCCGCCTCCTCTTCATGCAAATCACAGGGGCCTGTTCCCGAGAAATATATCACATCGGACTTGTTAAAGGAGAAAAAGCATTCTGCTAGTCCGTGGTGAGTAATCACAGTCCTGATGTCCAGAAGTTATTTTCGGTCATAAGAGATGGTAGCGACAACATTATGTACAAAATAATAAATAATAAATAATAAATAAAAAAGTTACAAACAACGCAAATAAACAAACAAAAAGACACAATTGTTTCGGGAAAATGTAAAATGTCAGCCATCTTCTCCGGCTCCACTTTTCTGTCCTGGTGTGTCAGGGTAAGGAAGACTTTGCCCTAAAAGAGAAGCTGACAGAGCTGCCATCACACTGTGACCATGTGGAATAAAGCTCTACAGTGTTTACAGACCTAGGGCCTAGGCATCATGCGATGCCAACTGTCTGTACCTTTCATACTGTTTCATCATGGCCACCACGATCAAAGTCTGGGTCGGAGTAGGAGAGAGAGAGAGGCGCTCGGGGGGACCAGTTGGGGGTGTACCTCGGATTTGTGGGTAGGAACAGAAACACCACGACTCAGACATATCACACCACAGATTAGCCTAACCTGACAATGTTTACAAGGTTAGAATTATTTAATCCTTTGATGAAAGGGAAGAATAATCTGTCACGGTAAAGCGCCATGGAATCATAATGGAATCACTAGAGATAGTGAAGGATACAGACGGTCAAATCGACACATTGTTCAGAATCCAGTTTTAATATGAATCAACCATCAGAAGCACAGGAAAAACATTACCTCAGTACTGTTACAGGAAAACAGATGAACTGTATAAAGAGCTCATTTACTTGGCATCATTCACAGACGGTTAGGAATTGGACATGAAGAACCTACACAAATAGGTATTTTAATTTTCCTCACCCAAATATGTAAACTTAATTGTATATAACTATAAATATATAACTTAATTGTATATACATCAAGGTTTGTCATCCATCCTATAGAATCTCAACTTGATGTTCGTAGAGCGATTGAGGTATACCATGCTCTGGGATCATATCTATCTGGCAGAAGAAGCTTTAGTTGAGAGGACAATACCTATTGGCTTTGTGGACATTTTTACATTACTCATTTTTATTTTGCAACTTCTTGATTTAGCGGATACAAATAAGAAAGAAAAAACTAGATTTAATAGTTTGAAAGAACAAGTCCTGTTTAGAGAGCTCACTTTGAGTTGATTGTTGTTGTTCAATTTGGTTTAGTAACCCTTAGTAACCATATATATATATATATATACTAAACCATATATATATATAGGCCTATTATGTGTATAACCCTTCACTGTAGAGTATATTAGAGTATAGTCTTGGAGGGGGAGAATAATGCTTTAAGTGCTTTATAACGGCCAATATTTACAAAAGGAGATTCTTCATAATTACAAAATAGAGAAGATTTGTATTCAACTGCATTGTATTCCAAAAACAGTGACAACGTAGGACTACTTACTTACCAATTTGTTTCTCAACAGACATTTAAAACAAACAAATATATTTATTGCAAATGTATTTTCTATATAGTATTACTAACATGTATTTATTATAACATTATTAAAACATTTTATTAAGAGTCTTGGTACACATGCATGTTTTTTTTGAAGAGTGGACTCAGAAAGAGAACAGTATTGTACAAAATAATAATAATAATTACAGTTTATAAAAATGCACTTTTTTTGTAGCACCTTTGGTTTTCTGTGTTCCGCACAAAAGCACCTCTGTGGTTGTATCTGGAGCAAAACTGGAGCTACCAGACAGGGAGGCTGGGCTGGGGGAGGGACGAGGGGACTGGAGCTACCAGACAGGGAGGCTGGGCTGGGGGAGGGACGAGGAGACTGGAGCTACCAGACAGGGAGGCTGGGCTGGGGGGGAGGGATGAGGGGACTGGAGCTACCAGACAGGGAGGCTGGGCTGGGGGAGGGACTGAGGGGACTGGAGCTACCAGACAGGGAGGCTGGGCTGGGGGAGGGACGAGGGACTGGAGCTACCAGACAGGGAGGCTGGGCTGGGGGAGGGACGAGGGGACTGGAGCTACCAGACAGGGAGGTTGGGCTGGGGGAGGGACGAGGAGACTGGAGCTACCAGACAGGGAGGCTGGGCTGGGGGAGGGATGAGGGGACTGGAGCTACCAGACAGGGAGGCTGGGCTGGGGGAGGGACGAGGGGACTGGAGCTACCAGACAGGGAGGCTGGGCTGGGGGAGGGACGAGGGGACTGGAGCTACCAGACAGGGAGGCTGGGCTGGGGGAGGGACGAGGGGACTGCAGCTACCAGACAGGGCGGCTGGGCTGGGGGAGGAGACTGGAGCTACCAGACAGGGAGGCTGGGCTGGGGGAGGGACGAGGAGACTGGAGCTACCAGACAGGGAGGCTGGGGGAGGGACGAGGAGACTGGAGCTACCAAACAGGGACGCTGGGGAAGGGAGGGGACTGGAGCTACCAGACAGGGAGACTGGGCTGGGGGAGGAGACTGGAGCTACCAGACAGGGAGGCTGGGGGGGGAGGGACGAGGAGACTGGAGCTACCAGACAGGGAGAGACTGGGCTGACAGGGAGGCTGGGGGAGGGGGAGACTGGAGCTACCAGACAGGGAGGCTGGGCTGGGGGAGGGGACTGGAGCTGACAGGAGGCTGGGCTGGGGGAGGGGACTGGAGCTACCAGACAGGGAGGCTGGGGGGGAGGGACGAGGAGACTGGAGCTACCAGACAGGGAGGCTGGGGAAGGGAGGAGGGACGAGGAGACTGGAGCTACCAGACAGGGAGGCTGGGGAGGAGGGAGACTGGAGCTACCAGACAGGAGACTGGGCTGGGGGGAGGGACGAGGGGACTGGAGCTACCAGACAGGGAGACTGGGCTGGGGAGGGACGAGGGGACTGGAGCTACCAGACAGGGAGGCTGGGGGAGGGGACTGGAGCTACCAGACAGGGAGGCTGGGGAGGGGACTGGGCTGGGGGAGGCTGGGGAGGGGACTGGAGCTACCAGACAGGGAGGCTGGGCTGGGGGAGGGACGAGGAGACTGGAGCTACCAGACAGGGAGGCTGGGGGAGGGACGAGGAGACTGGAGCTACCAAACAGGGACGCTGGGGAAGGGAGGGGACTGGAGCTACCAGACAGGGAGGCTGGGCTGGGGGAGGAGACTGGAGCTACCAGACAGGGAGGCTGGGCTGGGGGAGGGACGAGGAGACTGGAGCTACCAGACAGGGAGGCTGGGGGAGGGACGAGGAGACTGGAGCTACCAGACAGGGAGGCTGGGGGAGGGAAAAGGAGACTGGAGCTACCAGACAGGGAGACTGGGCTGGGGGAGGGGACTGGAGCTACCAGACAGGGAGGCTGGGCTGGGGGAGGGGACTGGAGCTACCAGACAGGGAGGCTGGGGGAGGGACGAGGAGACTGGAGCTACCAGACAGGGAGGCTGGGGAAGGGGAGGGACTGGAGCTACCAGACAGGGAGGCTGGGGAGGGAGGAGACTGGAGCTACCAGACAGGGAGACTGGGCTGGGGGAGGGACGAGGGGACTGGAGCTACCAGACAGGGAGACTGGGCTGGGGGAGGGACGAGGGGACTGGAGCTACCAGACAGGGAGGCTGGGCTGGGGGAGGGGACTGGAGCTACCAGACAGGGAGGCTGGGGGAGGGGACTGGAGCTACCAGACAGGGAGGCTGGGGGAGGGGACTGGAGCTACCAGACAGGGAGGCTGGGCTGGGGGAGGGACGAGGAGACTGGAGCTACCAGACAGGAGACTGGCGAAGGGAGGAGGGGACTGGAGCTACCAGACATGGAGACTGGGGAAGGGAGGAGGGGACTGGAGCTACCAGACAGGGAGGCTTGGGAAGGAGGAGGGGACTGGAGCTACCAGACAGGGAGGCTGGGCTGGGGGAGGGACGAGGGGACTGGAGCTACCAGACATGGAGACTGGGGAAGGGAGGAGGGGACTGGAGCTACCAGACAGGGAGGCTTGGGAAGGGAGGAGGGGACTGGAGCTACCAGACAGGGAGGCTTGGGAAGGGAGGAGGGGACTGGAGCTACCAGACAGGGAGGCTGGGCTGGGGGAGGGACGAGGGGACTGCAGCTACCAGACAGGGAGGCTGGGCTGGGGGAGGGACGAGGAGACTGGAGCTACCAGACAGGGAGGCTGGGCTGGGGGAGGGACGAGGAGACTGGAGCTACCAGACAGGGAGGCTGGGGGAGGGACGAGGAGACTGGCACTACCAGACAGGGAGGCTTGGGAAGGGAGGAGGGGACTGGAGCTACCAGACAGGGAGGCTGGACTGGGGGAGCTGGAGCCAGACAGGGAGGCTGGGCTGGGGGAGGGACGAGGGGACTGCAGGACAGGGAGGCTGGGGGAGGGACGAGGAGACTGGCGTTACCAGACAGGGAGACTGGGGAAGGGAGGAGGGGACTGCAGCTATCAGACAGGGAGGCTTGGGAAGGGATGATGAGGTCATGGTGTAAGGGACGAGAAGGGGGAAAGACGAGGAGAGGAAAGGGGGGCGTTGGGGTGAGTGGATCCTCCCTCTGTTTGCTGAAAGTGCACCACTGTCCGTCGACGGCATCAAACGTCCTTTATTCCTCATCTCCTGTTACAAGGTAAAGTCACTATATGATTGGCCCTACAAGGGCGAGGAGTGTTCCCCTGGGACAATGCTTCTACGACAGGGCAGAGGAGGGCGGCACGCTGTTCTCGAGTGGGGGGCAGCGTGCTGCTGGTCTGAAACTGGTGGTCTGATCACCTTATCAAGGATAAAAAACACAGGTTTGGTTTAGAGCCTGAGGCCAGGTCGAGTGGAGTATAGGGAGGGTGAGTGATTGTTGTCAGGTATTCAGTCGGCAGTACAAGGCATGCATGGAACAGAACACCCTCTAACCCTGTCCTTCAGCTGGTCGGGGAGTCGGGGGGGGGGTGGTGGTCAGGTCCTAGCCCATGAAGCAGACAGGGCCCACCTCGAAACCGAACCGCTGGCTGGGTTCACCAAAGTCATTGAACATGACGTCGATGATGGGCACCTGGTCGATGCGAGGAGTGTTGATCTCCATCACCGTCTTGGAGTATCCTGACTTCAGCTGGAGAGGATAGAAGTGAAGACGGAGGAGGGGGAGAGTGGAAGGAAAGGCGGAGGAGGGGGAGAGTGGAAGGGAAGACGGAGGAGGGGGAGAGTGGAAGGGAAGGGAGGAGGGGAGAGTGGAAGGAAAGGCGGAGGAGGGGGAGAGTGGAAGGGAAGACGGAGGAGGGGGAGAGTGGAAGGGAAGAGAGTGGAAGGGAAGACGGAGGAGGGGGAGAGTGGAAGGGAAGACGGAGGAGGGGGAGAGTGGAAGGGAAAGGTGAGGGAAGGAAAGGCGGAGGAGGGGGAGAGTGGAAGGGAAGAGGATGGAGGAGGGTGGAAGGGAAGGCGGAGGAGGGGGAAGTGGAAGGGAAGGCGGAGGAGGGGGAGAGTGGAAGGGAAGGCGGAGGAGGGGGAGAGGGAAGGGAAGACGGAGGAGGGGGAGAGTGGAAGGGAAAGGTGAAGGGTGGAAGGAAGACGGAGGAGGGGGAGAGGGAAGGGAAAGGCGGAGGAGGGGGAGAGTGGAAGGGAAGAAGGGAAGGCGGAGGAGGGGGAGAGGGAAGGAAAGGTGAGGAGGGTGGAAGGGAAGGCGGAGGAGGGGGAGGGTGGAAGGGAAAGGTGAGGAGGGTGGAAGGGAAGGGGGGAGAGGGAGGGAAAGGGAGAGGGGGAGAGTGGAAGGGAAGACGGAGGAGGGGGAGGGGAAGGGAGGTGAGGAGGGTGGAAGGGAAGACGGAGGAGGGGGGGAGAGTGGAAGGGAAAGGCGGAGGAGGGGGGGAGAGTGGAAGGGAAATGTGAGAAAGGGAAGGCGGAGGAGGGGGAGAGTGGAAGGAAAGGTGAGGAGGGTGGAAGGGAAGGGCGGAGGAGGGGGAGGGTGGAAGGGAAGGTGAGGAGGAGGAAGAGGGGGAAAGGTGAGGAGGGTGGAAGGGAAGGTGGAGGAGGGTGGAGAGTGGAAGGAAAAGGTGAGGAGGGTGGGTGGAAGGAAAGACGGAGGAGGGGGAGAGTGGAAGTGAAGACGGAGGAGGGGGGAGGAGGGTGGAAGGGAAGGTGGAGGAGGGGGAGGGTGGAAGGAGGCGGAGGAGGGTGGAAGGGAAAGGTGAGGAGGGTGGAAGGAAAGGTGGAGGAGGGGGAGGGTGGAAGGAAAGGCGGAGGAGGGGAAGGGTGGAAGGGAAGGCGGAGGAGGGGGAGGGTGGAAGGGAAGGCGGAGGAGGGGAAGGGTGGAAGGAAGGCGGAAGGGGGAAGTGGAAGGGAAGGCGGAGGAGGGGAGGGTGGAAGGGGGGAAAGGCGGAGGAGGGTGGAAGGGAGGAGGGGGTGGAAGGAAAGGCGGAGGAGGAAAGGGGAAGGGTGGAAGGAAAGGCGGAGGAGGGGGAGGGTGGAAGGGAAGGGGGAGGGTGGAAGGAAAGGCGGAGGAGGGGGGTGGAAGGAAAGGGTGGAAAGGAAAGGCGGAGGAGGGGGGAGGGTGGAAGGAAAGGCGGAGGAGGGTGGAAGGAAAGGAGGAGGGTGGAAGGAAAGGCGGAGGGAGGGTGGAAGGAAAGGCGGAGGAGGGTGGAAGGAAAGGCGGTGGAGGGTGGAAGGAAAGGCGGAGGAGGGGGAGGGGGAAGGGAAGGGAGGAGGGGGAAGGGGAAGGGAAGGCAGAGGAGGGGGAGGGGGAAGGGAAGGGGAGGAAAGAGGGGGTGGGACAAGGGAGAGCGAGTTACTGTGGTGATCAAGATCTGATAAAGAACTACCAGTTACCAGGATCAATATAACCTGTATAGAAAATAACCTAAACACTGCATATAATATAACCTACAAACTGTATAGAATATAATTTACATACTGTATATAATATAACCTGTATATAATATAACCTGTATATAATATAACCTGTATATAATATAACCTGTATATAATATAACCTGTATATAATATAGCCTGTATATAATACAACCTAAATACTCTATGTAATATAATCTGTATATAATATAACCTAAATACTCTATGTAATATAACCTTTATATCATATAACCTGTATATAATATAACCTAAATACTGTATATAATATAACCTGTATATAATACAACCTAAATACTCTATGTAATATATCCTTTATATAATATAACCTGTATATAATACAACCTAATTACTCTATATAATATAACCTGTATATAATATAACCTGTATATAATATAACCTGTATATAATATAACCTAAATACAACCTAATTACTATATAATATAACCTGTATATAATATAACCTAATATATAATATAACCTGTATATAATATAACCTGTATATAATATAACCTAAATACTCTATATAATATAACCTGTATATAATATAACCTGTATATAATATAACCTGTATATAATATAACCTGTATATAATATAACCTGTATATAATATAACCTGTATATAATATAACCTGTATATAATATAACATGTATATAATAAACCCTAAATACTCTATACAATATAACCTGTATATAATATAACCTGTATATAATATAACCTGTATATAATATAACGTGTATATAATAAACCCTAAATACTCTATGTAATATAACCTGTATATAATATAACCTGTATATAATATAGCCTGTATATAATAAAACCTAAATACTCTATACAATATAACCTGTATATAATATAACCTGTATATAATATAACCTAAATACTCTATGTAATATAACCTGTATATAATACAACCTAATTACTCTATGTAATATAACCTGTATATAATATAACCTGTATATAATATAGCCTGTATATAATAAAACCTAAATACTCTATACAATATAACCTGTATATAATATAACCTGTATATAATATAACCTAAATACTCTATGTAATATAACCTGTATATAATACAACCTAATTACTCTATGTAATATAACCTGTATATAATATAACCTGTATATAATATAGCCTGTATATAATAAAACCTAAATACTCTATACAATATAACCTGTATATAATATAACCTGTATATAATATAGCCTGTATATAATAAAACCTAAATACTCTATATAATATAACCTGTATATAATATAACCTGTATATAATAAAACCAAAATACTCTATACAATATAACCTGTATATAATATAGCCTGTATATAATAAAACCTAAATACTCTATACAATATAACCTGTATATAATATAGCCTGTATATAATAAAACCTAAATACTCTATACAATATAACCTGTATATAATATAGCCTGTATATAATAAAACCTAAATACTCTATACAATATGACCTGTATATAATATAGCCTGTATATAATAAAACCTAAATACTGTATATAATATAACCTGTATATAATATAGCCTGTATATAATAAAACCTAAATACTCTATACAATATAACCTGTATATAATCTATACTGTGTCCTTACTGAGCATCCATCTGAAAGTGCCTTGATGAAGGGGTTATTATCGTAGGACATCTCCTCATCGTTGTAACCCAGGAAGCGTAGAGCCTTGTCGTAGCCGTCTGCCTTGGCATCGTACCAGGCTACAGACTGGTGGCAGATGTAGGTGAAATTCTGACGGGCCGTTGAGCTGAGCAGCTTCAGGAAGGTCATCTGGACTGTCTGGATGGTGTTCTCCTCCATGTCCACATAGTTCAACTGGGGGGGGGGGGGTAGAGGAGAGGGGGCAGAGGAGGAGGGGAGGGAGAGGAGAGGGGGCAGAGGGGGAGGTAGAGGAGAGGGGGCAGAGGGGGGGAGGGGAGGGGAGGGGGAGGTAGAGGAGAGGGGGCAGAGGAGGAGGGGAGGTAGAGGAGAGGGGGCAGAGGGGGAGGGGAGGGGGCAGAGGGGGAGGGAGAGGGGAGGTGTAGAGGAGATAGGGCAGAGGGGGAGGGTAGGGGTAGAGGAGAGAGGGCAGAGGGGGAGGGGGGGGGGAGGGGGGGGGGGGGAGAGGTAGAGGAGAGAGGGAGGGAGAGGGGAGGTAGAGGAGAGAGGGCAGAGGGGGACGGGTAGAGGAGAGAGGGCAGAGGGGGAGGGGGGGGGGGGAGGGGGAGGGGAGAGGTAGAGGAGAGAGGGCAGAGGGGGAGGGGGAGGGGAAGGGGAGGGGAGGGGAGGGGGAGGTAGAGGAGAGGGGGGGGGAGGAGGGGAGGGGGAGGGGGGGAGGGGGAGGGGAGGTAGAGGAGAGGGGGCAGAGGGGAGGGGAGGTAGACAGGGTGACAGTTGTCATTGAAAGTGACTGTGAATATCAGAAATCTATAACTGCTTTGAGAGGTGGATATTTTCTCCACTTACTATTTTTCCCCGTTTGAATTCACTGAACCATGATCCTGGAGACTCCTTGGGCCAGTTCGAGATTCTGACCTGTTACACAGACATAAAACAACAGGCTGACTGTTAATGTCTCTGAATAATATATATATATATATATATACAGAAAAGGTCTAACAGCGAGTGTGAAAATGCAGGTTGTTTTTGTATCCATGGACACTATAGACATTGTTTCCCAGTGACGTACGCCAGCAGACTTCTTGTCGGGGTAGATACAGGTCTCTCCTCCAGCGGTGAAGTTACAGTAGACCTTGAAGGAGTCTCCGGTACAGCCCTGGTTAGGATCGATCCAGTATTCACCTGAACACCACAACACACATCATAAACATGATGTACTGGGGCCCTACAGTCATAAACATGATGTACTGGGGCCCTATGGCAAGGGTATAAACATGATGTACTGGGGCCCTATGGGGGTATAAACATGATGTACTGGGGCCCTATGGCAATATAAACATGATCAGGGGGCCCTAAACATGATGTACTGGGGCCCTATGGCAATGTCACTATAACATGATGTACTGGGGCCCTATGGCATAAACATGATGTACTAGTCATTAAACATGATGTACTGGGGCCCTATGGCAATGTCATTAACATGATGTATAAAACATGATGTACTGGGGCCCTAAGGCATGATGTACTGGGGCACTAAAACATGATGTACTGGGGCCCTATGGCAATGGTATAAACATGATGTACTGGGGCCCTATGGCAAGGGTATAAACATGATGTACTGGGGCCCTATGGCAAGGGTATAAACATGATGTACTGGGGCCCTATGGCAATGTCATTAACATGATGTACTGGTTCTATTCTCTAAAAGCCTTGGTACCAGTCTGGTTATGTTGTCTTGCCAACTCCTTATCACGTATTGTCACACCAAACATTGTTGGTATGATCATACACACAGATCTGGGACCAGACTAGATCTCTAACCTAATCGCACACACAGATCTGGGACCAGACTAGATCTCTAACCTGATCATACACACAGATCTGGGACCAGACTAGATCTCTAACCTAATCGCACACACAGATCTGGGACCAGACTAGATCTCTAACCTGATCGCACACACAGATCTGGGACCAGACTAGATCTCTAACCTGATCATACACACAGATCTGGGACCAGACTAGAT
This sequence comes from Oncorhynchus gorbuscha, assembly GCF_021184085.1. Classification (NCBI taxonomy): domain Eukaryota; kingdom Metazoa; phylum Chordata; class Actinopteri; order Salmoniformes; family Salmonidae; genus Oncorhynchus; species Oncorhynchus gorbuscha. Next base: position 74,444,645 of record NC_060180.1, on the reverse strand, counting down.
CTCTAACCTAATCGCACACACAGATCTGGGACCAGACTAGATCTCTAACCTGATCATACACACAGATCTGGGACCAGACTAGATCTCTAACCTGATCATACACACAGATCTGGGACCAGACTAGATCTCTAACCTGATCATACACACAGATCTGGGACCAGACTAGATCTCTAACCTAATCGCACACACAGATCTGGGACCAGACTAGATCTCTAACCTGATCATACACACAGATCTGGGACCAGACTAGATCTCTAACCTGATCATACACACAAATCTGGGACCAGACTAGATCTCTAACCTGATTGCACACACAGATCTGGGACCAGACTAGATCTCTAACCTGATTGCACACACAGATCTGGGTCCAGACTAGATCTCTAACCTGATCGCACACACAGATCTGGGACCAGACTAGATCTCTAACCTGATCATACACACACAGATCTGGGACCAGACTAGGTGCAGTTTGTTGTACTGTCGACCTATGGCAAAGGTCAAATATCGTATACCAGGACTATTCAACTACTTTTTGAATAGCCAATTAGAGATGCTAGCCATTTTTTTACCATTATTTAACTAGGCAAGTCAGTTAAGAACAAATTCTTATTTTCAATGACAGCCTAGGAACAGTGGGTTAACTGCCTTGTTCAGGGGCAGAACGACAGATTTGTACCTTGTCAGCTCAGGGGTTTGAAACCTTCCGGTTACTAGTCCAACGCTCTAACCACTAGGCTACCCTGCCACCCCAATGATGAACTACCAGGTAGAACGTAAACCAGCAGTAAGTACATGAGCCCTCCAGACAGCTGACTGGTCCTGTTATTTATCTCTCTAACCCACCGTCAGGGAAGTCAGGCTGGCTGAGGTGCAGGTCGTTACAGGTCCTGGCAGGGTTGTCCTGTGTTCCCATGGGGAACTTCATCCTCTCGATGTCCTGCTTCAAGTTATTCAGGGACCCGAACACGTCCTCCATGTTCGCTGTGGACTCCATGCCGTAGTCCGCCATGCCTCCCGCCTCGTCGCCCTGCACGCCGTCGTCCTCCGCCTGCCGTCTGTTCTTCCTGCTCGCCTGCTGGATGGGCAGTGGCTGGATGATGTCACCAGGAGGACCCTGGTTGGAAGAGCACAGAGGTTAGGGGTCAGTGAAATTGGCCAATACAGAGACAGGGACGAAAAGGTCCATTTAAAGTGGATCATCGTGAAAGCATCTGAGCTCTTGTTGAGAGAGGAAATGAGCTCTTGTTGAGAGAGGAAATGAGCCCTTGTTGAGAGAGGAAATGAGCTCTTGTTGAGAGAGGAAATGAGCTCTTGTTGAGAGAGGAAATGAGCTCTTGTTGAGAGAGGAAATGAGCTCTTGTTGAGAGAGGAAATGAGCTCTTGTTGAGAGAGGAAATGAGCTCTTGTTGAGAGAGGAAATTAGCTCTTGTTGAGAGAGGAAATGAGCCCTTGTTGAGAGAGGAAATGAGCTCTTGTTGAGAGAGGAAATGAGCCCTTGTTGAGAGAGGAAATGTCGACTTACAGGAGCTCCAGGTGGTCCGATCACACCAGTGTCTCCTTTCTGGCCAGATCCACCCTACAAAAACAGACACAGGACACAAGGAAGTTATCACACCAGTCATATAGGTCGGAGAAATCTTCTAAAAGGGATGTTTCTGTATAAGCACTTTGTGACATCAGCTGATGTAAGAAGGGCTTTATAAAATACATTTGATAGGATGTGATTGATTCTAATGAACAGAACTTACTGATGATCCCTTGGACCCCTTAGAGCCTACAGGTCCCTAGGTTAAGAAAAGAGAGACACACAGTGAACAATAACACTAGGACCGTGATGAAATGGTAGACATAAAGATGTTTAGACATAAAGATGTTTAGACATAAAGATGTTTAGACAAAGATGTTTAGACATAAAGATGGTTAGACATAAAGATGTTTAGACATAAAGATGTTTAGACAAAGATGTTTAGACATAAAGATGGTTAGACATAAAGATGTTTAGACATAAAGATGTTTAGACATAAAGATGTTTAGACATAAAGATGTTTAGACATAAAGATGTTTAGACAAAGATGTTTAGACAAAGATGTTTAGACATAAAGATGTTTAGACATAAAGATGTTTTGACATAAAGATGTTTAGACATAAAGATGTTTAGACATAAAGATGGTTAGACATAAAGATGTTTAGACAAAGATGTTTTGACATAAAGATGTTTAGACAAAGATGTTTTGACATAAAGATGTTTAGACATAAAGATGTTTGTTTAGACATAAAGATGTTTAGACATAAAGATGGTTAGACATAAAGATGTTTTGACATAAAGATGTTTAGACATAAAGATGTTTTGACATAAAGATGGTTAGACATAAAGATGGTTAGACATAAAGATGTTTTGACATAAAGATGTTTTGGAACTTACAGGAATTCCAGGAGGACCAGGAGGACCCAGAGGACCAGCAGAACCTCCAACACCCTACAGAGACACAGTACAGCAGTAGTAACCAATGAGATGACGCTTTACAGTACTATTAACCAATGAGATGGCACTTTACATGAAGGCATTCTTCAACACTTTATAATAGTATGAACCAATGAGCTAACACTTTAAAGTAGTATTAACCAATGAAATGACACTTTATAATCGCATGAACCAATGAGCTAACACTTTACATAAAGGTGTAGATAATAAAAGGTAATTCCTCGACTATTAATCATCTGTTTATAGATCAATAAACTTGTCAGTCACTTACAGTGTCTCCCTTGCCTCCACCAGTTCCCTGGGGTCCAGGCAGGCCTCTGTCTCCCTTCTCTCCAAACTCACCAGGTGGTCCAATCAGACCAATCAGACCGGGGTGACCCTAGAGGACAAAGAGTGAGAGAGAGAGAGAGAGAGAGAGAGAGAGAGAGAGAGAGAGAGAGAGAGAGAGAGAGAGAGAGAGAGAGAGAGAGAGAGAGAGAGAGAGAGAGAGAGAGGGAGAGATAGAGAGAGAGAAAGAGAGAGGTGGAGGGGAAGAGAGAGAGAGGAAGAGAGAGGAGGAGGGGAAGAGAGAGAGAAGGAGAGAGAGAGGGAAGAAAGAGGAGGGGAAGAAAGAGAGGAGGAGAAGAGAGAGAGAGAGAGAGAGAGAGAGAGAGAGAGAGAGAGAGAGAGAGAGAGAGAGAGAGAGAGAGAGAGAGAGAGAGAGAGAGAGAGAGGAGGGGAAGAGAGAGAGGCAGAGAGAGGAGGAGGGGAAGAGAGAGAGGAGAGAGAAAGGGAAGAAAGAGGAGGGGAAGAAAGAGAGGAGGGGAAGAGATAGAGAGAAGGAGAGAGAGAGAGAGAGAGAGAGAGAGAGAGAGAGAGAGAGGAGGGAAAATAGAGAGAGAAGGAGAAGGAGAGGGAGAGAGGGTGAGGGAGAAAGAGGAGGGGAAGAAAGAGAGGAGGGGAAGAGATAGAGAGAAGGAGAGAGAGAGAGAGAGGAGGGAAAGAGAGAGAGAAGGAAAAGGAGAGGGAGAGAGGGTGAGGGAGAAAGAGAGGTGAACAGTGTTAGATGGGATATTCACACAGTACATTGCAGATAATCCAACAGGAGAGCGAGAGTTATAGCTCCAGATGAACTGTCACAGAAATAGTGTATACAGACATCCACAGACAGGAGACATGATGTTGGAGTGGTGCCACGATCAATCATACACAAATCACAATTGTTAACATCTTTGTTTATAACAAACATCTGTTGTTCAATTATGCCAAGTAACAATAGGTATATTAAAATAATGAGCTGAAACCACCTGCAACATTATTAATGTTTTTTATTTTATTTTTTATTTTACCTTTATTTAACTAGGCAAGTCAGTTAAGAACAAATTCTTATTTTCAATAACGGCCTAGGAACAGTGGGTTAACTGCCTGTTCAGGGGCAGAAGAACAGATTTGTACCTTGTCAGCTCGGGGGTTTGAACTTGCAACCTTCCGGTTACTAGTCCAACGCTCTAACCACTAGGCTACCCTGCCGCCTCTTGTGTCCGCAGGTGCCAGAACACTGTCTTAGTTATGACGGTAAAGGATTCTTCTGTTTATAGCGGAGTCGTATTTAACAACGGTGGTGTGTCGATGACATCCGCTGCTATAGCTAGAGTTACAGCCTACTGCAAAGCCCACTAGACTACTCTTAGTGCCGAGTGCCAGCTCCTAACCAATGATCAGTACACACATTAGACTACATTACGTACACGCGTTCAACGACCACGTTAAAACACACAGAGAGTTGACTCTGTAAACCGGAAACGTTGCTGACGTTGAAAGAGAGAGGGAGAGATAGACAGCGATGGAGAAAAAAGAGAGAGATAACCTACTCTTCTCTACAGTAACCAAGTCTTACCTTTTCTCCCTTACCGCCAGGAGTGCCTTTCAAGCCAGCGAGACCAGGGGGACCCTGGAAGGAGACAGAAAAACACTCTCAGGAATCAGTCTGTCACTATGGATGGACCAGTATATCTAAGCAGTGGATGTACCAGTATACTAAGCAGTGGATGGACCAGTATATCTAAGCAGTGGATGTACCAGTATACTAAGCAGTGGATGTACCAGTATACTAAGCAGTGGATGGACCACTATACTAAGCAGTGGATGGACCACTATATCTAAGCAGTGGATGTACCAGTATACTAAGCAGTGGATGTACCAGTATATCTAAGCAGTGGATGTACCAGTATACTAAGCAGTGGATGTACCAGTATACTAAGCAGTGGATGTACCAGTATATCTAAGCAGTGGATGTACCAGTATACTAAGCAGTGGATGTACCAGTATATCTAAGCAGTGGATGGACCAGTATACTAAGCAGTGGATGTACCAGTATACTAAGCAGTGGATGTACCAGTATACTAAGCAGTGGATGGACCAGTATACTAAGCAGTGGATGTACCAGTATACTAAGCAGTGGATGGACCAGTATATCTAAGGATTAGTTACCCCAATATGAGGTGCTGTGAGCTGGGGAAAAGGGGCTACGTAAATACAAAACCTTGTAATTATCATGTTGTTATTACCATCGGTCCAGGAGGTCCGTCCATTCCAGAAGCACCTGGAAGTCCTTGTTCACCCTGAGAGTAAGTATCACATCATCCATTACATTATCCTTCACATTATCCATCACATTACCATTCCCATTACCACACAATTATAATCTTGATAATGTGACGATAATTATATAGCAGACACTGTCATCTGATTAGTTAGGACTTGAATGGAGCGAGTTAACTCATTTTATTGATTGATTTATTCGTTATTTTACCAGGTAAGATGACTGAGAACACATTCTCTTTTTACAGCAACGACCTGGGGAATAGTTACAGGGGAGAGGAGGGGGAGGAATGAGCCTTTTGGAAGCTGGGGATGACTAGCTGACCGTGATGGTTTGAGGGCCAGATTGGGAATTTAGCCAGGACACCGGGGTTAACACCTCTACTCTTACTATAAGTGCCATGAGATCTTTAGTGACCACAGAGAGTCAGGACACCCGTTTTAATGTCTCATCTGAAAGAGGGCACTTTACACAGGTCAATGTCCCATTCACTGCCATGGGGGCATTGGGATCTTCTTAGACCCGAGTAAAGAGTTTCTCCTACTGGCCCTCCAACACCACTTCCAGCAGCATCTGGTCTCCCATACAGGGACCGACCTGGACCGACCCTACTTAGCTTCAGAGGCTTCAGGGGCAACTCATGACAGTGATACTGTAGTGTATAGATCCAAATATAACAGGTGATGTATAGCTAGGTAACTCACGACAGGGCCGGGGATTCCACGCAGGCCGTCAGGCCCAGGCTTCCCAGAGGGCCCCTGGGGTCCAACAGGTCCAGTTTTACCATCAGGCCCCTCGGCTCCAGCCTCACCCTGCAAAACACAATTATAACGCTCAATACACCTGTATCAATACCTTCAGCCACATCCTGGAGTTACATAGTAGTAATTCCCAGCTACATTCAAATACATTCAGCATGACCTTCCAGAGATACCTTATATGGCCTGCGGTAGTGAGGGTTCCTGAGGAGAAGTTTGAGAACCAGTTGCCTGGGTAACCAGAGCAATAAGCTTCTTTTCCATACATATTATAGACAAGGAAGACAGAGAGATCTAGAAATTAGACTTGTGAAAACTGTTTAATAAAGTTCAATACAGTTGTATCGTACTACTACAACTGGCTCGAAAAAAAACGTTGAATGGCCGATATCAATACTACGCAGGCCAGTGTCTCTTGGCCAAGAGTTGAGGAGAGACTGACTACATCACTTCTTCTTTTTTAGAAGAAACGTTAACGTGTTGAAAATCCCAAATGGTTTGCATAGTCAACTGACACACAGCTCTGACCAACACACTTATCCCACCAGACGTGCCACCGGGCAAATCCAGGACTAATTCAGGAAAGTGTACAGTGTTACATAGAGCCCTTATTGCATGTAACTCCCTTCCATCTCATATTGCTCAAATGAACAGCCAACCAGATTAAAACAAAACAGATAAAGCAACACATAATAATAATAATAATATATATATGCCATTTAGCAGACGCTTTTATCCAAAGCGACTTACAGTCATGTGTGCATACATTCTACGTATGGGTGGTCCCGGGAATCGAACCCACTACCCTGGCGTTACAAGCGTCATGCTCTACCAACATCATGGCTCTATTCTATTTGTGTGTATGTATTGATATGTGCCATTTATACATTGATATAGTTCTGTCCTTGGGCTGATCTTGTCTATTAATGTTCTGTATTATGTCATGTTTTATGTTCTGTGTGGACTCCAGGAAGAGTAGTTCCTGCTTTCACAACAGCTAATAGGGATCCTAATAAAATAATGATATATATATATATATATGTATATATATATATACATATAAATATATATATATACATACATACAGTACAAGGCACACCTGTTAATTGAAAAGCATTCCAGGTGACTACCTCATGAAGCTGGTTGAGAGAATCCCAAGAGTGTGCAAAGCTGTCATCAAGGCAAAGGGTGGCTACTTTAAACAATCTCAAATGTAAAATATATTTTGATTAGTTTAACACTTTTTGTTGGTTACTATATGATTCAATATGTGTTGGAAATTTCTCCCAAGGATGAACCAGACTTGTGGAGGTCTACCATTTTTTTTCAGAGGTCTTGGCTGATTTCTTTAGATTTTCCCATGATGTCAAGCAAAGAGACACTGAGTTTGAATGTAGGCCTTGAAATACATCCACAGGTATACCTCCAATTGACTCAAATTATGTCAATTAGCCTATCAGAAGCTTCTAAAACCATGACATAATTTTCTGGAATTTTCAAAGCTGTTTAAAGGCACAGTCAACTTAGTGTATGTAAACTTCTAACACACTGGATTTGTGATACAGTGAATTATAGGTGAAATAATCTGTTTGTAAACAATTGTTGGAGAAATTACTTGTGTCATGCACAGTAGATGTCCTAACCGACTTGCCAAAACTATAGTTTGTTATCAACAAGAAATGTGTGGAGTGGTTGAAAAACTAGTTTTAATGACTCCAACCTAAGTGTATGTAAACTTCCGACGTCAACTGTATATACTGAAGTTCTCGGGAGGATTCTATAAGAATGAAGTTCTCGGGAGAATTCTATAAGAATGAAGTTCTTGGGAGGATTCTATAAGAATGAAGTTCTCGGGAGGATTCTATAAGAATGAAGTTCTCGGGAGGATTCTATAAGAATGAAGTTCTCGGGAGGATTCTATAAGAATGAAGTTCTCGGGAGGATTCTATAAGAATGAAGTTCTCGGGAGGATTCTATAAGAATGAAGTTCTCGGGAGGATTCTATAAGAATGAAGTTCTCGGGAGGATTCTATAAGAATGAAGTTCTCGGGAGGATTCTATAAGAATGAAGTTCTCGGGAGGATTCTATAAGAATGAAGTTCTCGGGAGGATTCTATAAGAATGAAGTTCTCGGGGATTCTATAAGAATGAAGTTCTCGGGAGGATTCTATAAGAATGAAGTTCTCGGGAGGATTCTATAAGAATGAAGTTCTCGGGAGGATTCTATAAGAATGAAGTTCTCGGGAGGATTCTATAAGAATGAAGTTCTCGGGAGGATTCTATAAGAATTAAGTTTTATTCAAACCTAAACAGATAAAGCTCCTTTCAAAGGTGTTTGGGAATTACAACAATCACACCACCTGTCATCTATCAGCCATGAGAACAGACTGACTGGAGATTGGAGATCCATGGATTTACCATCAGATCACATAACGGGGTTGGAGGATTAAATAATTCTGACAACCAATTATAAACCAGCTTTGACAGACCAGGAAGTTCTGAGGGGCTTTTGTCCTGTCTCCATCACATCAACTCTAATCCAACACTTCTGTTTGAATGGACGTGTCTGTGTGTGTTTATGTGTGTGCGCGTCTGTGCCTCTTACCTTAGAACCCTTCTCTCCTTGTCTTCCCTCAGTACCGGCTGGTCCAATGGGTCCCTGGGGGGAAAGAGGCACCACTCATCAGCTTGGTATACAGTGTCCAATCACAGATGGTTAAAACAGTCTAAAGACAATACAACATCAATCAATCCATCCATTTATTTATAAAGCCCTTTTTTACATCAGCCGATGTCACACAGTGCTGTACAGAAACCCAGCCTAAAACCCCATCTATTTAGTATACACTTGGGGAAAAAAACGTGCTTATTCAAGTATATATATATATATATATATATATATATATATATATATATATATATATATATATATATATATATATATATATATATATATATATATATATATATATATACTTGAATAAGTTGGACTAGAGCTCTATGGTTTCCTGGTCAAAAAAGTAGTGCACTAAAAAGGAATGGGTTTCCATTTGGGACAAACCCCTTGTTCTTGTCACCATACAGTGCCAACCCTTCATTATTTTACAGTATTGGTGTAGCATTTTATTGCTCTCCATTAAAAGTGATGGCTTTAATTGGACCAGGTTGTAAAAGTGGTAGGAAAACATACTGGAGGGCTGTTTCCCAAATAGCACCCTATCCCTTAAAGAGTGCACCACTTTTCCACCAGAGGGACGAGTTTTGCAATTTAGGACGCGGATAATCTCATGTGGACATCGAGGCCGGTTCTGTGACACGATCAGCAGGAAGTGCCAGAGGTAGAAATGACATCTTGATATCCTGGACTTGAGTGTTTATCTCACTGCTCTCGCATCACTGTCAGACAAACTAAAACAGGTTGATATTCTATTATAAAACTCATCTAGTACAAAACTGTCTCTGAATATTATAAAACTCATCTAGTACAAAACTGTCTCTGAATATTATAAAACTCATCTAGTACAAAACCGTCTCTAAATATTGGCTTGTGTGGAGAGTTGCTGCTCAACCAAGGCAAATCAGATATATATTGTAGTGAGTGCATTGTAGCTCGTATTTAAATTCAGCAATATCTACAATTTTGGATAATGACGAGTAACATTGCCTGAAACCTGGAACATGTGTTAGCTCTGTTAGCGAATACCTTTGCGGGATAACAAAGTTTTCTTGGCAGACACTTACCCTCTTGCCGGGTGGTCCTGGAGGTCCAGCTTCTCCAGAAGGACCAGATGGACCCTGAAACACAAAAGACCAGTTACAACAGGTACCAGATTCACAATACAACAACAACAACAACAACAACAGCAACAGCAACATCATCATCATCATCATCCTCAACAACATCATCATCATCAACAACATCATCATCATCATCAACAACATCATCATCATCCTCAACATCATCATCATCATCATCAACATCATCATCATCATCCTCAACAACATCATCATCATCCTCAACAACATCATCATCATCCTCAACAACATCATCATCATCCTCAACATCATCATCATCATCAACAACATCATCATCATCAACATCATCATCCTCAACAACAACAACAACATCATCATCATCCTCAACAACATCATCATCATCATCAACATCATCATCATCATCCTCAACAACATCATCATCATCCTCAACAACATCATCATCATCCTCAACATCATCATCATCATCATCAACAACATCATCATCCTCAACAACAACAACATCATCCTCAACATCATCATCATCATCATCCTCAACAACATCATCATCATCCTCAACATCATCATCATCATCATCCTCAACAACATCATCATCATCATCCTCAACAACATCATCATCATCCTCAACAACATCATCATCATCCTCAACAACATCATCATCATCATCCTCAACAACATCATCATCATCCTCAACATCATCATCATCATCATCCTCAACAACATCATCATCATCCTCAACAACATCATCATCATCATCCTCAACAATAACAACATCATCATCATCCTCAACAACATCATCATCCTCAACAACATCATCATCCTCAACAACATCATCATCATCATCCTCAACAATAACAACATCATCATCATCCTCAACATCATCATCATCATCATCAACAATAACAACATCATCATCATCCTCAACATCATCATCATCATCATCAACAACATCATCATCCTCAACAACAACAACATCATCCTCAACATCATCATCATCATCATCCTCAACAACATCATCATCATCCTCAACATCATCATCATCATCATCCTCAACAACATCATCATCATCCTCAACAACATCATCATCATCATCCTCAACAATAACAACATCATCATCATCCTCAACAACAACATCATCATCCTCAACATCATCATCATCATCATCCTCAACATCATCATCATCATCATCCTCAACAACATCATCATCATCCTCAACAACATCATCATCATCCTCAACATCATCATCATCATCCTCAACAATAACAACATCATCATCCTCAACAACATCATCATCATCATCCTCAACAACATCATCATCATCATCAACAACATCATCATCATCCTCAACATCATCATCATCATCTCAACAAAAAGAAATAAGCTATTTGCCACACAAGCCTGCCTTCATTCACTTTGAACTGGAAGGTGTGTTTACAGGCAGTAGCAACAGCACGACATTAAATCATTAGAAAGCATTTAACAAAGGCCACTTGAATGGATTTCTACAAATATGTAAATACCACGGGAGTCCTCTTACATTTGGGGAACTTTTTGGATTCGAACCAAGGACTGTAGTGATGCCTGCTTACACTGAGATTCAGTGCCTTAGACCGCTGGACCACAAGGGAGCCTAACACTAGCTAGCTAGCTGCTTGAAGGGTGTTGTCATTGGACGAGTAGGTGAGTGGCTAACATTTTACCCCCAACAACAAGATCAACAACTAATGCTAGCCAAAACAAGATGAGCTCAAATCTAACGAGGGAACAGTACAGTAATTAAACCCTCTCAAACTTGTCAAAACTGCACTGATAAACAATGGGGAATAGTACTGTAACCTGCTCGCCTTTCCCTCAGCTAACCGCCGATTTTACACCTGATGGAGAACTACCTGCCCGCCCGTTTGATCGATGCCAAATACATTTGATTGACGACTGAGAGATATACTCACTGTGGTTAACAGTCGTTCAAGTTCAGCATAGCTAGCTAGCAAAGTGATTCACATTCCTCTCTATCCAACCAAATGACACCTGCATCTCTAGCTGTAGCCACAGAAAAACGATATGGGTGGGAAAAAAGTCAGTCACTCGCCCACTCGTCCATTGACAACGTCCTCCCAGCAGCTAGCTAGCTAGCGTTAGGTTCCGTGTTTTTAACTTGGTAAATAAATAGCTACATATATAGATGGGCCTGGCTCGCAGTCGGTGTTCTAATTCATCTCAAAGGTGTTCGATGGGGTTGAGGTCAGGGCTCTGTGCAGGCCAGTCAAGTTCTTCCACACTGATCTCAACAAACCATATCTGTATGGACCTTGCATTGTGCACAGAGGCGTTGTCATTCTGAAACAGGAAAGGGCCTTCCCCAAACTGTTGCCACAAAGATGGAAGCACAGAATCGTCTTGAATGTCATTGTATTCTGTAGCGTAAAGATTGTCCCTTCACTGGAACTAAGACATTTGACAAACTGACTTGTAAAGGTGGCATCACAGAACTCTTCAGTGAGGCCATTCTACTGCCATTGTTTGTCTAAGATCGCATGGCTGTGCGCTCAATTTTATACACCCGTCAGCAATGGGTGTGGCTGAAATAGCCGAATCCACACCTTTAAAGAGGTGTCCACATAATGTTGTATATATCTTTATATATTTGTGTACAAGACTACTCCCTACTTATTTTTTCTCTCCTCACTAACAACAACGTCACATCATCCTATAGCCTCAAGGGTCTTTTCCTGGTGAAATAAATCACCACTTACTGGCTGACCACCGTCTCCGTCATCTCCCTTGTCTCCAGCCAAGCCATCCAATCCCTGAGGAGATACAACACAAAGACAAGTCACTTTCATGGTTGATGTAACAGCGAGATCTCATCGCTTTTAGTAGCATCGATCAGAATCTACTGTTACACTTCAATTCATTACATCTAACTGTAGTACTTACACCAACTCCAGGCTCTCCAGGGGGACCAGGGTCTCCAGGGAAGCCAACGGGACCCTATAGAGAGAGAGGGAGAGAGGGAGAGAGGGAGAGAGGGAGAGAGACATAGAGAGAGAGAGAGAGAGAGAGAGAGACAGAGAGAGAGAGAGAGAGAGAGAGAGAGAGAGAGAGAGAGAGAGAGAGAGAGAGAGAGAGAGAGAGAGAGAGAGAGAGAGAGAGAGAGAGAGGAGAGAGAGAGAGAGGAGAGGAGAGAGAGAGAGAGAGAGAGAGAGAGAGAGAGAGAGAGAGAGAGGGGGGGGTAGGGAGAGGGATAGGGAAATGGGGAGAGAGGGAGAGAGAGAGAGAGAGGGAGAGGGAGAGAAAGAGAGAGAGAGAGGGGGGTAGGGAGAGGGATAGGGGAAGGGGGAGAGAGGGAGAGAGAAAGAGAGAGAGAGGGAGAGAAAGAGAGAGGGGGGATATGGAGAGGGATAGGGGAAGGGGGAGAGATAGAGAGAGAGGAGAGAGAGAGAGGGATAGGGGAAGGGGGAGAGAGAGAGAGGGAAAGGAGGAGAGAGAGAGAGGGAAAGGAGGAGAGAGAGAGAGAGAGAGAGAGAGAGAGAGAGAGAGAGAGAGAGAGAGAGAGAGAGAGAGAGAGAGAGAGAGAGAGAGGGGGATAGGGAGAGGGATAGGGAAGGGGGAGAGAGAGAGAGAGAGAGGGGGGATAGGGAGAGAGGGAGAAGGGGAGAGAGAGAGAGAAAGAGAGAGAGAGAGAGAGAGAGAGAGAGAGAGAGAGAGAGAGAGAGAGAGAGAGAGAGAGGGGGATAGGGAGAGGGATAGGGGAAGGAGAGAGAGAGAGAGAGAGAGAGAGAGAGAGAGAGAGAGAGAGGGGGGATAGGGAGAGGGATAGGGGAAGGGGGAGAGAGAGAGGGAGAGAGAGAGAGGGGGGATAGGGAGAGGGAGAGGGGAAGGGGGAGAGAGAGAGAGAGGGGGGGGGATAGGGAGTGGGATAGGGGAAGGGGGAGAGAGAGAGAGAGGAGAGAGAGAGAGAGAGAGAGAGAGAGAGGAGTAGGGAGAGGGATAGGGGAAGGGGGGGTGAGGGAGAGGGAAAGGGGGAAAGAGAGAGAGGGAAAGGGGGAAAGAGAGAGAGGGAAAGGGGAGAGAGAGGAGAGGGAGAGAAAGAGACAGAGGGAGAGAGGGGGGGGGGTAAGAGAGAGAGTGAGGACAGGATATTCTGCTAGCCGGCTCTCCAGGCACCGTCACACGAACCTGAAGACACAGACTGGACAAACTCCTGTTTCTAAAAATTGAATTCAAAGGCACTGTAGCCTGAACCTAATACGGCATTTTACTGTTTTAATGATGTATTTAATTCTAAGTCACAGCCTATTTGCACAATTTATAGACTATAATGATTTAATAAAATTAAATATTATTTAAATGTTGAGTGCTTTTTGTCCCAACCAGCCTGTTCTCTCACACTCCCAAATGTATTTCTTTGTAGGCTATAGCCTTGAAATAATAGAAATAATATAGCATAAATAATTCATTTTCTTTCCTTTTTAGGCTCCCTGTCTGGCTCCTGAACCTTTTAGTCTTTTTAAATGGTGATTTTAAAATGACATGTCGACTATTTGAAAATGGTCCAGGAAATCACAAACAATAGATGAGTGTCGGTTTAAATGGTGATTTTAAAATTATTTTCAACGGAGTGAATTTTGGAGCAGCATTTATTTCTCCCTATGTTTTTCTATTATTATAAGAAATATTTTGGGAGCAGTTGTTTTAGTGGAGCGCAGGAACGGTCCATGAGCGTTGGGTAGGATTTCCGACCCCTCAACACCTCACATACTCACGCTGGAAACAGACACTGGGATCAGAATCATAACAGAATCATAATATTTACAGTATCGGTTATAGATCCACAAAACAGAAGAAAAAAACACTATTGTTTTATGTTATTGTAAACATTGTGTATGTTTATGCTGTCAAAGTACCTGTCACTAACGAGACAATCACTTGTGCCAGGTGTGATATCCCTCCTGAATAGCTCGGGGAATGTTCCCATTGACTCCGGAATATTCCCATTGACTCAGGAATGTTCCCATTGACTCCGGAATATTCCCATAGACTCCGGAATGTTCCCATTGACTCCGGAATGTTCCCATTGACTCCGGAATGTTCCCATTGACTCCGGAATGTTCCCATTGACTACGGAATGTTCCCATTGACTACGGAATGTTCCCATTGACTCCGTAAGGCCAGCAGGCTAGTCTTCTTTTTATTTATTTATTTTTATGGTACGTAACTGTTATGAAAGTTGTATTGTCAATCTTGTTTTGTATTTAAACGGCACTTTAAATGTGTACATGACACTGCAACAACATTTCCTCATGGGGACAATAAGGTCAGTAGGTAAGTAGGTACTTTGAATATAGGGCCTGATGTGACTTACGGGGTTGCCTTTGGGGCCGTCGTCTCCTCCAGGTCCACGGGCTCCTGCAGGTCCGGCAGCTCCAGGTGGTCCTGACTCTCCCTTCTCCCCTGTCTCTCCTCTGGGGCCCTGGAAAGAAATATCAGCATGGTTATCACATTGATATCAGAACTATCTCTCCCTTCTCCCCTGTCTCTCCTATGGCCCTGGAGAGAGATATCAGCATGGTTATCACATTGATATCAGAACTATCTCTCCCTTCTCCTCAGTCTCTCCTCTTGGGCCCTGGAGAGAGAGAAATGTCACAACTGTTATCACACTGAGGATCAGTGGGTGTCACACCGATAAAGTTTGATCTGTCCCCTGTCTGTTCCCTCCATACCTGTCACTATCTATCCCTGTCTGTTCCCTCCATATCTGTCACTATCTGTCCCTGTCTGTTCCCTCCATACCTGTCCCTGTCTGTAGCCTCCATACCTGTCCCTGTCTGTTCCCTCCATACTTGTCCCTGACTGTTCCCTCCATACCTGTCCCTGTCTGTTCCCTCCATACCTGTCCCTGTCTGTAGCCTCCATACCTGTCCCTGTCTGTTCCCTCCATACCTGTCCCTGTCTGTTCCCTCCATATCTGTCCCTGTCTGTTCCCTCCATACCTGTCCCTGTCTGGTCCCTCCATACCTGTCCCTGTCTGTAGCCCTGTCCCTGTTCCTCCATACCTGTCCCTGTCTGTTCCCTCCATACCTGTCACTATCTGTTCCCTTCATATCTGTCACTATCTGTCACTATCTGTTCCCTCCATACCTGTCACTGACTGTTCCCTCCATACCTGTCCCTGTCTGTTCCCTCCATATCTGTCCCTGTCTGTTCCCTCCATACCTGTCCCTGTCTGGTCCCTCCATACCTGTCCCTGTCTGTAGCCTCCATACCTGTCCCTGTCTGTAGCCTCCATACCTGTCCCTGTCTGTTCCCTCCATACCTGTCACTATCTGTTCCCTTCATTCCCTCCACTATCTGTCCCCATACCTGTCTGTTTCCCTCCATACCTGTCCCTGTCTGTTCCCTCCATACCTGTCCCTGTCTGTTCCCTCCATACCTGTCCCTGTCTGTTCCCTCCATACCTGTCCCTATCTGTTCCCTCCATACCTGTCACCTATCTGTCACCTCCATCCTGTCACTATCTGTTCCTCCATACCTGTCCCTGTCTGTTCCCTCCATACCTGTCACTATCTGTTCCCTCCATACCTGTCCCTGTCTGTTCCCTCCATACCTGTCCCTGTCTGTTCCCTCCATACCTGTCACTATCTGTCCCTGTCTGTTCCCTCCATACCTGTCCCTATCTGTTCCCTCCATACCTGTCACTATCTGTTCCCTCCATACCTGTCACTATCTGTCTGTCTGTTCCCTCCATACCTGTCCCTGTCTGTTCCCTCCATACCTGTCACTATCTGTCCCTGTCTGTTCCCTCCATACCTGTCACTATCTGTTCCTATCTGTTCCCTCCATACCTGTCACTATCTGTCACTATCTGTTCCCTCCATACCTGTCCCTGTCTGTTCCCTCCATACCTGTCACTATCTGTTCCCTCCATACCTGTCCCTATCTGTTCCCTCCATACCTGTCCCTGTCTGTTCCCTCCATACCTGTCCCTATCTGTTCCCTCCATACCTGTCACTATCTGTCCCTATCTGTTCCCTCCATACCTGTCACTATCTGTCACTATCTGTTCCCTCCATACCTGTCACTATCTGTTCCCTCCATACCTGTCACTATCTGTTCCTATCTGTTCCCTCCATACCTGTCACTATCTGTCCCTGTCTGTTCCCTCCATACCTGTCACTATCTATCCCTGTCTGTTCCCTCCATACCTGTCACTATCTGTCAATATCTGTTCCCTCCATACCTGTCACTATCTGTTCCCTCCATACCTGTCACTATCTGTCACTATCTGTTCCCTCCATACCTGTCACTATCTGTTCCCTCCATACCTGTCACTATCTATCCCTGTCTGTTCCCTCCATACCTGTCACTATCTATCCCTGTCTGTTCCCTCCATACCTGTCACTATCTGTCAATATCTGTTCCCTCCATACCTGTCACTATCTGTTCCTGTTGTTCCCTCCATACCTGTCCCTGTCTGTTCCCTCCATACCTGTCCCTGTCTGTTCCCTCCATACCTGTCCCTGTCTGTTCCCTCCATACCTGTCCCTGTCTGTTCCCTCCATACCTGTCCCTGTCTGTTCCCTCCATACCTGTCACTATCTGTCCCTATCTGTTCCCTCCATACCTGTCACTATCCGTTTCATTCTGACACTGTAAACAGATCGAGGAGCAGACAGCCATGTCGATATGCTGTGACGGACGCTGAGTAGAGGAGGAGAAAGGGGTCTACGTCCCCTACGGCCCTGGTCAAAATGAATGGGAACAAGGGTGTCATTTGGGTGACAAGCCAGAGAGTCCTATCAGGGACTGGTGTTCTGTACTGATTAAACCTGACAAGACGACACAACCACAAACCACAGCATAACCAACAATCAATGATCAACGCTCTGATATGAATTTAATGCGGCTGGGGTTGGATGGAAGCATTACTGTAATTTATGATGTTGATCCTAATTTCTTCTCTTTCTGAGAGTGGAAGGGATAATCAATGATCATAACCAAATGCTCTTCTGGGCAAAGATCAATTCGAAAATATGGATTGATAAAGCAGCCGGCCCAAGTATTTCCTATGGAGGAAACCCTGGTATAGTAAGGGACCAGCCAGACTAGAAGAGTTGACTACAGTAAGGACCAGCCAGACTAGAAGAGTTGACTACAGTAAGGACCAGCCAGACTAGAAGAGTTGACTACAGTAAGGACCAGCCAGACTAGAAGAGTTGACTACAGTAAGGACCAGCCAGACTAGAAGAGTTGACTACAGTAAGGACCAGCCAGACTAGAAGAGTTGACTACAGTAAGGACCATCCAGACTAGAAGAGTTGACTACAGTAAGGGACCAGCCAGACTAGAAGAGTTGACTACAGTAAGGACCAGCCAGACTAGAAGAGTTGACTACAGTAAGGACCAGCCAGACGAGAAGAGTTGACTACAGTAAGGGACCAGCCAGACTAGAAGAGTTGACTACAGTAAGGACCAGCCAGACTAGAAGAGTTGACTACAGTAAGGACCAGCCAGACTAGAAGAGTTGACTACAGTAAGGACCAGCCAGACGAGAAGAGTTGACTACAGTAAGGGACCAGCCAGACTAGAAGAGTTGACTACAGTAAGGACCAGCCAGACTAGAAGAGTTGACTACAGTAAGGACCAGCCAGACTAGAAGAGTTGACTACAGTAAGGACCAGCCAGACTAGAAGAGTTGACTACAGTAAGGACCAGCCAGACTAGAAGAGTTGACTACAGTAAGGACCAGCCAGACTAGAAGAGTTGACTACAGTAAGGACCAGCCAGACTAGAAGAGTTGACTACAGTAAGGGACCAGCCAGACTAGAAGAGTTGACTACAGTAAGGACCAGCCAGACTAGAAGAGTTGACTACAGTAAGGACCAGCCAGACTAGAAGAGTTGACTACAGTAAGGACCAGCCAGACTAGAAGAGTTGACTACAGTAAGGACCAGCCAGACTAGAAGAGTTGACTACAGTAAGGACCAGCCAGACTAGAAGAGTTGACTACAGTAAGGGACCAGCCAGACTAGAAGAGTTGACTACAGTAAGGACCAGCCAGACTAGAAGAGTTGACTACAGTAAGGACCAGCCAGACTAGAAGAGTTGACTACAGTAAGGACCAGCCAGACTAGAAGAGTTGACTACAGTAAGGACCAAGCTGTGGTGTTATGTAGCCTTGTGAAAACAGCTAATAGGATTCACTGTACATCTGCCTGACGACTCAAACTGAATTAACCAATCAATCTACAGACTTCAGTCTGAGACTGACATCATCAAAGTCAGTTTGTGGTGATGTCAGAATGAAGGGGATGTCGTACAAAACAAAGTCATCAGCGGTTGGATCGTCTCTAACCAATCAGAGTATAAAAGACAACGATGCATTTTTCAAAACGTCGCTTTACACACGTGTGCTCTGGCTCTGGTCCAAACCCGTCGGTTTCAGGGACCAATCAGAACGGCTAGAATGTGTTTGCGTTCTAGACAATCGTTGGGGAGACACTCATCGCAGAGAAGAAACTAACGTCCGTCGCTTGGCCAGAGTAAGGAGTTTGGGTAGCCAGGAAAACTGTACATAGCCTGGTCCCAGATCAGTTATACCTTAACTTCCCACTGTTGTTGTGATGAATAGTTCAGAGCCGAGACTGTCTAAAGCATGACTGTGATAAAATTTAATGTGTGAAGAGAATGCCCCGTCTTTCCCCTAAGCTGTGACTCATCAGAAGGGAACGCAGTAAGAGGAAGGATTCTCTACTGTGACTGTCGCAAATAAAAGAAACAATGCTCAATTACAGCTGCAATTAAGAAATATGAACAACCTCGATTTGTAACCTAATTTTGTACCCCTGTTTTATCCGTTCTAATGATCATTTATTGAAAGAAAAACATGTAGATGTTTTGTATTTGAATCAAACGGGATACTTACTCCACCACCGGGCTCTCCAGATGGTCCCGGGTTGCCAGCTTCACCGCTCTCTCCCTTTTCTCCATTACCTCCCATAGAACCCACTCCACCAGGAGGGCCTTGGGCACCCTGTGGATAGGATACAAATCAACCAATCAACTAACCATCCAACCAATCAATCAATCAAACAACCAATCAATCAACTAACCATCCAACCAATCAATCAATCAATCAATCAACCAATCAATCAACTAACCATCCAATCAATCAACCAACCAATCAATCAACCAACCAACCATCCAACCAATCATCCAACCAACCAGTCAACCATCCAACCAACCAACCAACCAACCAACCAACCATCCAACCAATCAACCAACCAATCAATCATCCAGTCAACCATTCAATCAACCATCCAACCAACCAACCAACCAACCAACCAATCAACCATCCAATCAACCAACCAACCAACCATCCAACCAACCAATCAATCAACCATCCAATCAACCAACCAATCAATCAACCAACCAATCAACCAACCAATCAATCAACCATCCAATCAACCAACCAATCAATCAACCATCCAATCAACCAACCAATCAATCAACCAACCAACCAACCAACCAACCATCCAACCAATCAACCAACCAATCAATCATCCAGTCAACCATCCAATCAACCAACCAACCAACCAACCAATCAACCATCCAATCAATCAACCAACCAACCAATTAAACCACCAACCAACCAACCAATCAACCAACCAACCAACCAACCAACCAACCAACCATCCAACCAACCAATCAACCAACCAATCAATCATAAAAAAATGTCAGGTAATCATATGGGGTATGGAGCCGCATGTAATGCTATTCATAATAATAATATATACTCTAGTGTAATGTTAAACTATTCATTATAATAATAATATATACTCTAGTGTAATGACATGGTAACTATTCATTATAATAATAATATATACTCTAGTGTAATGTTAAACTATTCATTATAATAATAATATTGAATATTCAGACACTTACGTCAGCTCCACTAGAACCCTGGGGACCTCTGGGACCTGGAGGACCAGGTGGACCCTGTCAACGTAAACAATCAACAACAACACCATGTCAACGTAAACAATCAACAACAACACCATGTCAACGTAAACAATCAACAACAACACCATGTCAACGTAAACAATCAACAACAACACCAGGTCAATGCAAACAATCAACAATAAAACCATGTCAACATAAGCAACAAATAAATAAACATTAAGACCGTGACATCACAACAGACTTGGCATTTGTACTCTGGTGTGATTCCAAAATGGCCGCCTTACCATCGGGCCGACGTCCCCGTTCTCTCCCTTCTCTCCTGATGTACCAGGCAGCCCCTGGGGGAAAAAAAGGAGAGACCCTCTTTATTAATACTCAACAACAAGGACGTGGCTCACATTGAATAATGTATCAATTTATTTACCTTTATTTAACTAGGCAAGTCAGTTAAGAACAAATTCTTATTTTCAATGACGGCCTAGGAACAGTGGGTTAACTGCCTGTTCAGGGGCAGAACGACAGATTTGTACCTTGTCAGCTCGGGTGTGTGTGTGTGTGTTGAATTAATATTGAACACATGAACAAACCCGAAACTCTTGCAGAATAAAGACATAATTATTCAGCAGGAACACCTAGGTAATTATGGTCTACGGGAGGCCTGGCTGCAATCACACCATCTAAAATAACAAGTTGTGATGTGATTTGTCAACATCCACAGGAAACAGAAACTAAAGCTAGCTGAAGACAATCAGTTGTTTTCTTGTGTTGTAAAGAGAGGCAAAGAGAGTGAGAGAGAGAGATAGTGAGAGTGACAGAGAGAGACAGAGAGAGAGAGAGACAGAGAGAGGTAGAAAGAGAGCGAGAAACAGAGACAGAGAGAGAGCGAGAGAGACAGAGAGAGATAGAAAGAGAGCGAGAAACAGAGACTGAGAGCGAGCAAGAGAGAGAGAGAGAGAGCAACAAAGACAGAGAGATACAGAGAGAGAGAGAGAGAGAGAGAGAGAGAGAGAGAGAGAGAGAGAGAGATACACAGAAAGAGAGAGAGAGAGAGAGAGAGAGAGAGAGAGAGAGAGAGAGAGAGAGCAACAGAGACAGAGAGACACAGAAAGAGAGAGAGAGAGAGAGCGAGAGAGAGAGAGAGAGAGAGAGAGAGAGAGAGAGAGAGAGAGAGAGAGAGAGAGAGAGAGAGAGAGAGAGAGAGAGAGAGAGAGAGAGTGAGAGAGAGAGAGAGAGAGAGAGAGAGAGAGAGAGAGATACACAGAAAGAGAGAGAGAGAGAGAGAGAGAGAGAGAGAGAGAGAGAGAGAGAGAGAGAGAGAGAGAGAGAGAGAGAGAGCAACAGAGACAGAGAGATACACAGAAAGAGAGAGAGAGAGAGAGAGAGAGAGAGAGAGAGAGAGAGAGAGAGAGAGAGAGAGAGAGAGAGAGAGAGAGTGAGAGAGAGAGAGAGTGAGAGAGAGAGTGAGAGAGAGAGAGAGAGAGAGAGAGAGAGAGAGAGAGAGAGAGTGAGAGAGAGAGAGAGAGAGAGAGCAACAGAGACAGAGACAGAGAGAGAGAGACAGTGGGAGAGAGGGTGTACTGTAATTGATATTTGGGGGTAATAATACAGTTGTAATAGGTTAGTTTCAGCCATTGTGACACTATATGAGAAAATATATGGTCATTTAGTTGGTCATTGGAGAGAGAGCTAATTTATTTACCTCTGCCCTTATAAACACAGTGTAGACTGAAACCTCTGCCCTTATAAACACAGTGAAGACTGAAACCTCTGCCCTTATAAACACAGTGGAGACTGAAACCTCTGCCCTTATAAACACAGTGGAGACTGAAACCTCTGCCCTTATAAACACAGTGGAGACTGAAACCTCTGCCCTTATAAACACAGTGGAGACTGAAACCTCTGCCCTTATAAACACAGTGGAGACTGAAACCTCTGCCCTTATAAACACAGTGTAGACTGAAACCTCTGCCCTTATAAACACAGTGAAGACTGAAACCTCTGTCCTTATAAACACAGTGAAGACTGAAACCTCTGTCACTTGAATACTATTATTACCAATGCCTTAAGAATTAAATAAAAACAAGGCCAAGCTGGTGAATAGAGTGTGCTAATATTGTTGTGCTAATGTTGTTGTTATGATAATGTTGTTACTACGATCATGTTTTTGTGATAATGTTGATGTGATAATGTTGTTATTACGATAACGGCGTTGTGATACTGTTGTTCTTATGATAATGTTGTGATAATGTTGTTATTACGATAACGGCGTTGTGATACTGTTGTTCTTACGATAATGTTGTGATAATGTCGTTATTATGATAAGGGTGCTGTGATAATGTTTTTTTGTTACGATTGCGTTGCGTGGTAATATTACGAACAAATTGTTGAATGATAACGATACGATAATGCTGTTTCAATAATGACGTGATGCCAATGGTGTTGTGATAATGATGTGATAATGTCGAGATAGTGTTATTCTGACAATGTTGTTATGATAATGATGTATGGCTAATGTGGCTATGATGCTAATGTTT
>NC_060180.1:74364051-74416551 GCF_021184085.1 Oncorhynchus gorbuscha | reverse complement strand
AAACCAGGGTCTGTAGTGATGCCTCTAGCACTGAGATGCAGAGACTTTAGACCGCTTAGGCCACTCGGGATATTAGGTATTGAATGTTGAAAGAAATAGGTTGCAACTTGAAATATAGTTTTTTTTAACGATTAAATAGAACCGCTGGCATTGAATCATATATTTGGTTTCAACAAATGTACTTTTGATTTTTCAATTTAGAAAAAAACAAACATATTTACTTGCAACCAATTTAAGAGACTTTTTAAAGACACATTTTGACAGTGTAGTACATACCACTAATACAATGCATCAACGTTTTCTGTTTTGCTGTAAACTATATAGTGTGAGAATTATAGAGGAGAGATTAACTGAAGCCAACGATGGCGACGCCTGATGTCCGACGTCTGTTTGTTTGTGTGTGTGTGTGTGTGCATGTGTGTGGGTGTGTCTGTGTGTCTGTGTGTGTGTGTGTGTGTGTGTGTGTGTGTGTGTGTGTGTGTGTGTGTGTGTGTGTGTGTGTGTGTGTGTGTGTGTGTGTGTGTGTGTGTGTGTGTGTGTGTGTGTGTGTGTGTGTGTGTGTGTGTGTGTGGTCGTACCTGCAGTCCGATGGGGCCAGGTAGCCCAGGGAATCCTCTGGATCCTTCGTCTCCCTTCTGGCCAAACATACCCTGCTGACCCCTGGGTCCTGACTCACCATCACTACCCTGGAAGGCAGAGGTCAGAGGTTAGATGTCAAGAGTTGGTGGAATCAGTACCTTATTCTAGCTGGAGGCCTGATAGGAAGTGAGGAGCTGAAATGTGCTGACTTAATTAATCTGTGGGAGCACCACATGGCTACATGGTAGATAGAGACAGAGACAGAGAGAGATACAGAGAGAGAGAGAGAGAGCAAGAGAGAGAGAGAGAGAGACAGAGAGAGAGAGAGAGAGAGAGAGAGAGAGAGAGAGAGAGAGAGAGAGAGCGAGACAGAGAGAGAGAGAGAGACAGAGACAGAGAGAGAGAGAGAGAGAGAGAGAGAGAGAGAGAGAGAGAGAGAGAGAGAGAGAGAGCGAGAGAGAGAGAGAGAGAGAGAGAGAGAGAGAGAGAGAGAGAGAGAGAGAGAGAGAGAGAGAGAGAGAGAGAGAGAGAGAGAGAGAGCTGAGATAGTGAGTAGGTGGAGGCTGAGGACTTGTGTTGTGTTGGGTTGCATTTAGGGGGCAGGAATAGGCAGAATTCTGTGTTTTGGATCTGACCTGTGGAGATCTGAGTTGAAGTAGGGTACGCCCTAACCTGCACCCTATTAGCAATGTAGTGCACTTCTTTTGACCAGAAGCCTATGGGTAGTTATGCACTATAAAAGGGAAGGGAAATAGAGTGTAATTTGAGATATGATAGTTTTGCTTGGCCAGAACAACAGCCCAGTACATGGAGGACTGTGGAGTTTGGCTTGTGAGACTAGTGTAGAGGCTACTGCAGGATTGAGACACCATGTAGAGGTTTGAGAGACGGTTGCTGTTTCAAGGGAACAGTCTGACTTTAGCTAACTATTACAAATCTCTTCTCAGTAGACACAGCTTAGAAAGTCAGGTACAAATGTGTATCTACAGTTCTCTTAAAGATGTTCAGGGGCTTATCTTTCTGTGTTTTAACATGCTAAACATATATTCTCTCTGTAGTCTCTCTGTAGTCTCTCTGTAGTCTTGTTGTAGTCTCTCTGTAGTCTTGTTGTAGTCTCTCTGTAGTCTCTCTGTAGTCTTGTTGTAGTCTCTCTGTAGTCTCTCTGTAGTCTTGTTGTAGTATTTCCGTAGTCTTATTGTAGTCTCGCGGTAGTCTCTCTCTAGTCTTGTTGTAGTCTTATTGTAGTCTCGCGGTAGTCTCTCTCTAGTCTTGTTGTAGTCT
Organism: Oncorhynchus gorbuscha; assembly: GCF_021184085.1. NCBI lineage: Eukaryota > Metazoa > Chordata > Actinopteri > Salmoniformes > Salmonidae > Oncorhynchus > Oncorhynchus gorbuscha. The sequence goes on along the minus strand of NC_060180.1, from coordinate 74,414,691 downwards.
TGCCCTAGTCTTGTTGTTCTACTCTCATACAAGACAACGGTAGTTTTGATCTTGGGCATTTGGGTACTAAAGAAGATAAACCACTCCAACAGAAGTCACAGCTGAAGCCGGTCAGCTTTATCATGTGATATAATCAGATGTGGATCATATTTAGACTGGGAGTGCCACCTAGCTCTGCCAGTGTGTCTCAGTAGGCAGGTCATTGCCCCACCAGCCAGAGGCCTAGGCGACGTCTGTAAATAGAAACCTATTCCCCATGTAGTGGACTACTTTTGACCAGGGCTGATAGGATATAGGGAATAGGGTGCCAATTGGGATGAAGGACTAGACATTATCTAATAATTTGACAGATAATATTACTGTCCTGATGACCTGCAGCACTGAGCTGTGAAATGAAGAGAGTTAGTGTGACTATATTGGTGTTGGTGCGACTATATTGGTGTTGGTGTGACTATAATGGTGTGGCTATATTGGTGTTGGTGCGACTATATTGGTGTGACTATATTGGTGCGACTATATTGGTGTTGGTGTGACTATATTGGTTGGTGTGACTATATTGGTGTTGGTGCGACTATATTGGTGTTGGTGTGACTATATTGGTGTTGGTGTGACTATATTGGTGTTGGTGTGACTATATTGGTGTTGGTGTGACTATATTGGTGCTGGTGTGACTATATTGGTGTTGGTGTGACTATATTGGTGTTGGTGTGACTATATTGGTGTTGGTGTGACTATATTGGTGTGGCTATATTGGTGTTGGTGCGACTATATTGGTGTTGGTGTGACTATATTGGTGTGACTATATTGGTGCGACTATATTGGTGTTGGTGTGACTATATTGGTGCGACTATATTGGTGTTGGTGTGACTATATTGGTTGGTGCGACTATATTGGTGTTGGTGCGACTATATTGGTGTTGGTGTGACTATATTGGTGTTGGTGCGACTATATTGGTGTTGGTGTGACTATATTGGTGTTGGTGTGACTATATTGGTTGGTGTGACTATATTGGTGTTGGTGCGACTATATTGGTGTTGGTGCGACTATATTGGTGTTGGTGTGACTATATTGGTGTTGGTGTGACTATATTGGTGTTGGTGCGACTATATTGGTGTTGGTGTGACTATATTGGTGTTGGTGTGACTATATTGGTGTTGGTGCGACTATATTGGTGTTGGTGTGACTATATTGGTTGGTGCGACTATATTGGTGTTGGTGCGACTATATTGGTGTTGGTGCGACTATATTGGTGTTGGTGTGACTATATTGGTGTTGGTGTGACTATATTGGTTGGTGTGACTATATTGGTGTTGGTGTGACTATATTGGTGTTGGTGCGACTATATTGGTGTTGGTGTGACTATATTGGTGTTGGTGTGACTATATTGGTGTTGGTGTGACTATATTGGTGTTGGTGCGACTATATTGGTGTTACTATATTGGTGTTACTATATATATATATATTTTTTTTTTAACCTTTATTTAACCAACAAATTCTTATTTTCAATGACGGCCTGGGAACAGTGGGTTAACTGCCTGTTCAGGGGCAGAACGACAGATTGTCAGCTTGGGGGTTTGAACTCGCAACCTTCCGGTTCCTAGTCCAACGCTCTAACCACTAGGCTACCCTGCCGCCCCATATTGGTGTTGGTGTGACTATATTGGTGTGGCTATATTGGTTGTACTGTGTAGTTGTACTGTGTAGTTGCACGGTGTAGTTGTACTGTGTAGTTGTACAGTGTAGTTGTACAGTGTAGTTGTACTGTGTAGTGGTACTGTGTAGGTGTATGGTGTAGTTACACTGTGTAGTTGTACTGTGTAGTTGTACAGTGTAGTTGTACTGTGTAGTTGTACTGTGTAGTTGTACTGTGTAGTGGTACTGTGTAGTTGTATGGTGTAGTTACACTGTGTAGTTGTACTGTGTAGTTGTACTGTGTGGTTGTACTGTGTAGTTGTACTGTGTAGTTGTACTGTGTGGTTGTACTGTGTAGTTGTATGGTGTAGTTACACTGTGTAGTTGCACTGTGTAGTTTCACTTTGTGGTTGTACTGTGTAGTTGTACTGTGTAGTTGTATGGTGTAGTTACACTGTGTAGTGGTAGTGTGTAGTTGTACTGTGTGGTTGTACTGTGTAGTTGTACTGTGTAGTTGTACTGTGTGGTTGTACTGTGTAGTTGTACTGTGTGGTTGTACTGTGTCGTTACACTGTGTGGTTGTACTGTGTAGTTGTACTATGTAGTTGTACTGTGTAGTTGTACTGTGTAGTTGTACTTGTACTGTGTAGTTGCACTGTGTAGTTGTACTGTGTAGTTGTACTGTGTAGTTGTACTGTGTAGTTGCACTGTGTAGTTTCACTGTGTAGTTGTACTGTGTAGTTGTACTGTGTAGTTGTACTGTGTAGTTGCACTGTGTAGTTTCACTGTGTAGTTGTACTGTGTAGTTGTACTGTGTAGTTGTACTGTGTATTTGCATTGTGTAGTTGTACTGTGTAGTTGCACTGTGTAGTTGCACTGTGTAGTTGTACTGTGTAGTTGCAGTGGAATAACAAGGGGTTGAGGGCTGAGCTGAGGGGTGACAGTTCGGGGTTGATGAGTTTGGTGAGAGGTTAAAGGTGAATTAATACTCACGGCAGGACCAGGAGCTCCGATGACACCTTGAAGACCAGATGGCCCAGGAGGACCCTGCTCACCACCACCGAAACAGAGAGGTTAACGACAGGGACAGAGACACAGTTAGCGACAGTGCCTTCACATGCTTAAGCACTACCTTTATCTGTGGTTACTTTTATGATTCTAAATGAGCTGTCCCCAACAATGGACAACCTTAAGGTCATTTGAGGCGACTGCAGGGCTGGCCCTAGCGAGATTTAGTTGGGGGGGCCCCCTACCTCGCAGCAAAACATTTTAGTAGCCCACCCACTGGACTGGCAGTGGAGAGGATTAGTTTTAAAGTACATTTTATGCAATTCAAAAAAATGTTTCCATGGAGTTTAGAGAAAATGTAGCAGTGTTTTGTCTTTTTAAAAGCAAGTTTTCTGTAATTCTATACACTTTGCCATGGGACGAAAAGAACATCTGGCATTTGTGCAACACATTTCATGCAATTCTACTCCTTTTGCCCTGGGGCAGAGCAGTTTTTGTTATCCAGGTTTAGAGCTAATTTCCTGCGATTATACACATTTTGACCTTGACTTTACACTATGTTAATATGATATCTGAGTGAGAGTGACGAACAAAATCAATGCGGGCTCCTGGGCACACGCTCTGCATGCCCGATGGGAATTCGGCCATGATTACCACAAGTTTAGATAGCCGGCTAGACAAATTTACCAATCAAACATTTTTTTGCCGACATGGACTAATTGAGTGACTGAAATAACATTACAAAAACTGCTTATGGAAAACCACATTTCGGGAATTGCATCTTGTGTATTCTACTATTCTTACTCTCAACAGGAAGTTGAGACTCCGACTGAATCCCCCCCCCATCCCCCAAAATATGTATTTTATTTTGGTCAGGGCCTCTGGGTGACTTCCGTGGATGTTTCCTCATCCTCCGGTCTTTGCACCAGTAAAGGCTTGTCTCTGATTTCGGGTGAAGTTTCTCTAGACGTTTCCTACTCGAGGAAACTTTGATGAGAACTCACCTGTTCCCCCTTGTCTGCTTTGCTTCCCTTTTGGCCAGGCTCACCAACCTCTCCCTGGGACAGAACACACAACAACAGTTATGATAATGATACCTATACATCGTCTTTATACTGTATAGCGCTCGGACTCAAAGATGCTTGAAGTCCTATTTTATTTTAACTCCTCATAAAATCATTTCTGTCTCGCTGTTTAGTCAAGTCCAATATTTTCCAACTGTCACCTTTACTGAGATTAGGTGGTAAATATTATTTGTGGAGATTTTAATTTGATTGGACAACAAAGACCCTGGGTTGGTGTTTGCAATTAATTGATTACTTGGCTCGGTTTATCCCTCTATTGGCACTCCCACTGTCACGCTAACGCTATGGAGGACGTGACAGGGATCTGAAATGTGTGATGGGTGTGTGTGTGTGTGTGTGTGTGTGTGTGTGTGTGTGTGTGTGTGTGTGTGTGTGTGTGTGTGTGTGTGTGTGTGTGTGTGTGTGTGTGTGTGTGTGTGTGTGTGCATACAACTGCCTCTGCTAAAACATTTTCACACCAATCCATCACCATAACTTAACATGTCATCGACACAAATAATATCTGCAATGTAACACTCCTAACCCACATACTACACTACTGCACTATACTGTACAGTTAAACTACACTACTGCACTATACTGTACAGTTAAACTACACTACTGCACTATACTGCAGTTAAACTACACTACTGCACTATACTGTACAGTTAAACTACACTACTGCACTATACTGCACAGTTAAACTACACTACTGCACTATACTGCAGTTAAACTACACTACTGCACTATACTGTATAGTTAAACTACACTACTGCACTATACTGTACAGTTAAACTACACTACTGCACTATACTGCAGTTAAACTACACTACTGCACTATACTGCAGTTAAACTACACTACTGCACTATACTGCAGTTAAACTACACTACTGCACTATACTGCACAGTTAAACTACACTACTGCACTATACTGCAGTTAAACTACACTACTGCACTATACTGCAGTTAAACTACACTACTGCACTATACTGCAGCTAAACTACACTACTGCACTATACTGTACAGTTAAACTACACTACTGCACTATACTGCACAGTTAAACTACACTACTGCACTATACTGCAGTTAAACTACACTACTGCACTATACTGCAGTTAAACTACACTACTGCACTATACTGCAATTAAACTACACTACTGCACTATACTGCAGTTAAACTACACTACTGCACTATACTGTACAGTTAGACTACACTACTGCACTATACTGCACAGTTAAACTACACTACTGCACTATACTGTACAGTTAAACTACACTACTGCACTATACTGCAGTTAAACTACACTACTGCACTATACTGCAGTTAAACTACACTATTGCACTATACTGCAGTTAAACTACACTACTGCACTATACTGTACAGTACTATACTACACCACACTACTGCACTATACTGCAGTTAAACTACACTACTGCACTATACTGCAGTTAAACTACACTACTGCACTATACTGCAGTTAAACTACACTACTGCACTATACTGCAGTTAAACTACACTACTGCACTATACTGCAGTTAAACTACACTACTGCACTATACTGCAGTTAAACTACACTACTGCACTATACTGTACAGTACTATACTACACCACACTACTGCACTATACTGCAGTTAAACTACACTACTGCACTATACTGCAGTTAAACTACACTACTGCACTATACTGCAGTTAAACTACACTACTGCACTATACTGTACAGTTAAACTACACTACTGCACTATACTGCACAGTTAAACTACACTACTGCACTATACTGCACAGTTAAACTACACTACTGCACTATACTGCAGTTAAACTACACTACTGCACTATACTGCAGTTAAACTACACTACTGCACTATACTGCAGTTAAACTACACTACTGCACTATACTGCACAGTTAAACTACACTACTGCACTATACTGCACAGTTAAACTACACTACTGCACTATACTGCAGTTAAACTACACTACTGCACTATACTGCAGTTAAACTACACTACTGCACTATACTGCAGTTAAACTATACTACTGCACTATACTGTACAGTTAGACTACACTACTGCACTATACTGTACAGTTAGACTACACTACTGCACTATACTGCACAGTTAAACTACACTACTGCACTATACTGTACAGTTAATCTACACTACTGCACTATACTGTACAGTACTATACTACACCACACTACTGCACTATACTGCAGTTAAACTACACTACTGCACTATGCTGCAGTTAAACTACACTACTGCACTATACTGCAGTTAAACTACACTACTGCACTATACTGCAGTTAAACTACACTACTGCACTATACTGCAGTTAAACTACACTACTGCACTATACTGTACAGTACTATACTACACCACACTACTGCACTATACTGCAGTTAAACTACACTACTGCACTATACTGCAGTTAAACTACACTACTGCACTATACTGTACAGTTAAACTACACTACTGCACTATACTGCACAGTTAAACTACACTACTGCAATATACTGCAGTTAAACTAAACTACTGCACTATACTGCAGTTAAACTACACTACTGCACTATACTGCAGTTAAACTACACTACTGCACTATACTGCACAGTTAAACTACACTAATGCACTATACTGCACAGTTAAACTACACTACTGCACTATACTGCAGTTAAACTACACTACTGCACTATACTGCAGTTAAACTACACTACTGCACTATACTGCAGTTAAACTACACTACTGCACTATACTGTACAGTTAGACTACACTACTGCACTATACTGCACAGTTAAACTACACTACTGCACTATACTGTACAGTTAATCTACACTACTGCACTATACTGTACAGTACTATACTACACCACACTACTGCACTATACTGCAGTTAAACTACACTACTGCACTATACTGCAGTTAAACTACACTACTGCACTATACTGCAGTTAAACTACACTACTGCACTATACTGCAGTTAAACTACACTACTGCACTATACTGTACAGTTAAACTACACTACTGCACTATACTGCACAGTTAAACTACACTACTGCACTATACTGCAGTTAAACTACACTACTGCACTATACTGCAGTTAAACTACACTACTGCACTATACTGCAGTTAAACTACACTACTGCACTATACTGCACAGTTAAACTACACTACTGCACTATACTGCACAGTTAAACTACACTACTGCACTATACTGCAGTTAAACTACACTACTGCACTATACTGCAGTTAAACTACACTACTGCACTATACTGCAGTTAAACTATACTACTGCACTATACTGTACAGTTAGACTACACTACTGCACTATACTGCACAGTTAAACTACACTACTGCACTATACTGTACAGTTAAACTACACTACTGCACTATACTGTACAGTACTATACTACACCACACTACTGCACTATACTGCAGTTAAACTACACTACTGCACTATACTGCAGTTAAACTACACTACTGCACTATACTGTACAGTACTATACTACACCACACTACTGCACTATACTGCAGTTAAACTACACTACTGCACTATACTGTACAGTTAAACTACACTACTGCACTATACTGTACAGTTAAACTACACTACTGCACTATACTGTACAGTTAAACTACACTACTGCACTATACTGCAGTTAAACTACACTACTGCACTATACTGCACAGTTAAACTACACTACTGCACTATACTGCAGTTAAACTACAGTACTATACTACATTACTGCACTATACTACAGTCCTATACTACATTACTGCACTATACTACAGTACTATACTACATTACTGCACTATACTACAGGGCCACAGAGGATGGTCTACAGTATTACCTTGTCTCCATCCTCTCCAGGGAGCCACAGAGGATCGTCTACAGTATTACCTTGTCTCCATCCTCTCCAGGGAGCCACAGAGGATTGTCTACAGTATTACCTTGTCTCCATCCTCTCCAGGGAGCCACAGAGGATTGTCTACAGTATTACCTTGTCTCCATCCTCTCCAGGGGGGCCTTGGGGGCCTGCAGGGCCAGGAAGACCAACAGGACCTTGAATACCGTCACGACCAGCTGGTCCCATGGGGCCTTTCTCCCTGTGGGGACAGGAGAGAACGAGTCAACATGTGGCCATAATAGACAAGAACATCTCTTATCCTTCATCCTCTTATATTAACACTACCAGATACAGTAAAAGAGTTTTGTTTTAAAAGGCAGATATTGAAGTTATATGTCCAGGTGTGTGTGTGTACTCACCGGGCCTCCCTTCTCTCCGGCTGGTCCAGGACCTCCCTGAGGTCCGGAGCGTCCTGAAAGACCAATGGCACCTCCGGGACCGGCAGCACCTCTCTCTCCTGGAGAACCCTGCCAGCCAACAAAGACATCACCATCATCATCAACAACAGGAGCCAATCTTCTAGCACCTTTACTGCACAATACACAAGCATACTATTTAGACTGACGGTAATGTATTGGTCGTTATAAGTGGTATGCTAGTGTAACGGACATCAACTTGCATGGCGCGTAGCGCTTCCTCCTGATGCGGCTCACATCGATGCTCAAACCCAGGACCTCTGCTCTGCTAGCACACGTGACTGCCCTCCCGAAGCTCAAACCCAGGACCTCTGCTCTGCTAGCACACGTGACTGCCTTCCCGAAGCTCAAACCCAGGACCTCTGCTCTGCTAGCACACGTGACTGCCCTCCCGAAGCTCAAACCCAGGACCTCTGCTCTGCTAGCACACGTGACTGCCCTCCCGGAGCGTCTTACCAGTCAAGTTACAAAAATTCCGTCAGAGCGTCGTGACGACACATCAATCTGAGGAGTACGTTTCATGCATTCCCATGTGCAGTAGTTTGGGATATTGGAACGAAGGCGAAGACTCAAAGTAGGAATTTATTCCAAACAAAGACTGGAACTAATGTCATGAAACGGAGACACTCTTTCAGCACCTCAGCTGTGAGTCAGTGTTTTCATTCAAAATGTCAGACAAAAAAAACACGATCCATTATTACAGGATTCTTTTAAAGCTTCACCCTATTGACATTCCTCTATCAGAGACCATGAGTGTGTTTCTTTTGTATTTGATGGGGACACACAAGATTTCTATTCTAGTCCTAAAAGCGCCGACAGGGGTAAAAAAAATATCCTGATTTCAACCCCCTTTAAAAAAAATATATCCTGATTTCAACCCCCTTTAAAAAAATATCCTGATTTCAACCCCCTTTTAAAAAAATATCCTGATTTCAACCCCCTTTAAAAATAATATCTGATTTCAACCCCTTTAAAAAAAATATCCTGATTTCAACCCCTTTAAAAAAAAATATATGTCTGAAATGGTAGATCTTTGTTAAGATACTAGTAATAAAAAAAAACTAAAACATTTGACCAGGATTTCTGTGTTAATATGGAGGAATGAAAAATAATTCATATGTTGTATACTAGTCAATAGTCCACTTTGTGACAAAAGCACAACATTTTGGCACAGAGTTTGATTTGGCAGAGAGTTTGATTTGGCAGAGAGGTTGATTTGGTAGAGAGGTTGATTTGGCTGAGAGGTTGATTTGGTAGAGAGATTGATTTGGCAGAGAGATTGATTTGGTAGAGAGATTGATTTGGCAGAGAGGTTGATTTGGTAGAGAGGTTGATTTGGTAGAGAGATTGATTTGGCAGAGAGGTTGATTTGGTAGAGAAGTTGATTTGGTAGAGAGGTTGATTTGGTAGAGAGTTGATTTGGTAGAGAGGTTGATTTGGTAGAGAGATTGATTTGGCAGAGAGGTTGATTTGGCAGAGAGGTTGATTTCTGACTTGTGTAACTCTTCCACTTGGCTGGTTTCTGTTTGTAATGATTTGTTTGCTGGGCTATGTTCTCAAATAATCGTAAGGTATGCTTACGCCATAAAGCTTTTTTTAAATCTGACTCCGATTCACAAGAAGTTCATCTTTAAACCTATGTAAAATAGTTGTATCTTTTCTGAATTTTTATAATGAGTATTTCTGTATGTGAATTTGGCGCTCTGCAATTTCACTGGATGTTGGCCAGGTGGAGGTTAAAATGATTTTTTGGGGGGGGCAGAAATGCCTTCTAGAACATGTGAACTTTCATGTGCCTTAATAACAAACTTGTATGCCATCTGTAAATAGGAATAACATTGTCAATTTACGAGCCTAATTGGATTAGCCACAGAAAAAGTCATCAACCTTCCTGCTAGCCATGATTGGCTGAGATAATGAGTGGGCTGAACATGCCGAGAGATGAGTTTGGATTGGTCTGCCATGTAGCATGCTTCTGTCTATTTGAGCTGGTCAGTATGTGTAGGTAATCTTGTCTAACGAGGATTTATTTTTAAATGCAACATAAGTATTGCTCTCCACTTTCTGGAGGACCGAGTTTTGAAATCAGTGGAATTAGAGTATGATAGCTAAAGAGATGGAGAAAATGCCTGTCTCCAGATTACATCTTCAAACTAAGGGCAAACGTGGCATCTGTGACAGGGAGACATGTCAATACATAAATTATGTATTCGGGTAAGATAGTCTAGCGTTACGTGTACGATCTTATTATGCCATATGCTAGTTATAGCCTAATGTTAGCTAGCTAACATTGAACCTGGTTGGTTAGCTACCTGCAGATTCATGCAGGGTAGTAACGTCATGAGTTGGTATTATGGTTCATTGTTTAGCTAGCTAGCTTTCATGTCTTAACAAAATACTCCACTATGCAAGTATCTATTTCAATATAATGTTCATGATGTCACTGCAACAACTGTTGATAGACGTAGCTGGTAAATTCGCTCTGGCTATCTACTCGGATTTCAGAAACCGCGGGTAAGTCAGTCTAACTAGTTACATTTTCACATATTACACATTTCTAATTTTGACATCAAGTCTTTTCATTTTATGTTAAAGTGTACTGTTAGCTAGCTAACGTTAGCTGGCTGGCTCGCTAGCTAACGTTACGTGTATGATCTTATTATTCGTATCTCAGAGACATTTGCTTTGCTAGCTATAGCCTAATGTTAGCTACCTGCAGATTCATGCAGGGTAGTAACGTCATGAGTTGGGATTATTGGTCTTTGTTTAGCTAGCTAGCTAACATTGAACCTGGTTGGTTAGCTACCTGCAGATTCATGCAGGGTAGTAACGTCATGAGTTGGGATTATTGGTCTTTCTTTAGCTAGCTAGCTACATGTCTTAACAAAAGACTTCACTATGCAAGTAACCATTCCACAATCATCCGACTTCAACCCAAGTGAGATGGTTTGGGATGAGTTGGACAGCAGAGTGAAGGAAAAGCAGCCAACATGTGCTCAGCATATGTGGGAACTCCTTCAAGACTGTTGGAAAAGCATTCCTCATGAAGCTGGTTGAGAGAATGTCAAGAGTGTGCAAAGCTGTCATCAAGGAAAAGGCTGGCTACTTTGAAGATTCTCAAATATAAAATATATTTTGATTTGTTTAACACTTTTTTGGTTACTATGTTTTTTCATAGTTTAGATGTCTTCACTATTATTCTACAATGTAGAAAATAGTAAAAAATAAAGAAGAAAACCCTGGAATGAGCACAGGTGTGTCCAAACTTTTGACTGGTACTGTAGATATTTATAGTGTAATTGATATTTATAGTGTAATTGATGTGTCTATAGATATGTATAGTGTAATTGATGTGTCTATAGATATGTATAATGTAATTGATGTGTCTATAGATATTTATAGTGTAATTGATATGTATAGTGTAATTGATGTGTCTATAGATATTTATAGTGTAATTGATATGTATAGTGTAATTGATGTGTATATAGATATGCATAGTGTAATGGATGAGATATAGATATGTATAGTCTAATTGATGTGTATATAGATATGTATAGTGTAATTGTTTATCTACCACAGACACACAGATACTACCACAGACACGCAGTTACTACCACAGTCACGCAGTTACTACCACAGACACACAGATACTACCACAGACACACAGATACTACCACAGACACACAGATACTACCACAGACACGCAGTTACTACCACAGACACACAGTTACTACCACAGACACGCAGACACACAGATACTACCACAGACACACAGTTACTACCACAGACACACAGTTACTACCAAGGACACACAGACACGCAGTTACTACCACAGACACACAGATACTACCACAGACACACAGTTACTACCACAGACACGTGACACACAGATACTACCACAGACACACAGTTACTACCACAGACACACAGACACACAGTTACTACCACAGACACACAGATACTACCACAGACACACAGATACTACCACAGACACACAGACACACAGTTACTACCACAGACACACAGTTGCTACCACAGACACACAGTTACTACCACAGACACACAGACACGCAGTTACTACCACAGACACACAGTTACTACCACAGACACACAGACACACAGTTACTACCACAGACACACAGACACACAGATACTACCACAGACACACAGACACACAGTTACTACCACAGACGCACAGATACTACCACAGATACACAGTTACTACCACAGACTACACACAGTTACTACCACAGACACACAGATACTACCACAGACACACAGATACTACCCCAGACACACAGACACACAGTTACTACCACAGACACACAGATACTACCACAGACACACAGTTACTACCACAGACACACAGATACTACCACAGACACGCAGTTACTACCAGACACGCAGTTACTACCACAGACACGCAGTTACTACCACAGACACACAGGCACACAGTTACTACCACAGACACACAGTTACTACCACAGACACACAGGCACACAGTTACTACCACAGACACACAGGCACACAGTTACTACCACATACACGCAGTTACTACCACATACACACAGTTACTACCACATACACACAGTTACTACCACAGACACACAGTTACTACCACAGACACACAGACACGCAGTTACTACCACAGACACACAGGCACACAGTTACTACCACATACACACAGTTACTACCACAGACACACAGAGACACAACCACAGACACACAGCCACAGACACACAGAGACACAACCACAGACACACAGCCACAGCCATACAGACACACGGCCACAGACACACAGCCACAGACACACAGAGACACAACCACAGACACACAGCCACAGACATACAGACACACAACCACAGACACACAGCCACAGCCATAGACACAGACACAGACACACAACCACAGACACACAGCCACAGCCATAGACACAGACACTGACACACAACCACAGACACACAGCCACAGCCATAGACACAGACACACAGTCAGACACACACACAAACACATAGGCACACAAACACAGACACACAAACGCAGACACACAGCAACAAACACACAGATACACAACCACAGACACACAAACGCAGACACACAGCAACAAACACACAGATACACAACCACAGACACACAACCACAGACACACATCCACATAGCCACAGACACAGACACACACACAAACACATAGGCACACAAACACAGACACACAAACACAGACACACAACTGCAGACACACAATCAAAGACACACAAACACAGACACAAACACAGACACAGACACACACAAACACAGACACACAAACACAGACACACAACTGCAGACACACAATCAAAGACACACAATCAAAGACACACAAACACAGACACAAACACAGACACAGACACACAAACACAGACAGGGGGCTAGGGTCAGTTTGTTTATCTGGAGACTTCTCCTGTCCTATTCGGTGTCCTGTGTAAATCTAAGTGTGCAATTCTCTCCTTCTCTCTTTCTTTCTCTCTCTCGGAGGACCTGAGCCCTAGAACCATGCCCCAGGACTACCTGACATGATGACTCCTTGCTGTCCCCAGTCCACCTGGCCATGCTGCTGCTCCAGTTTCAACTGGCCTGGGCCCTAGGACCATGTCCCAGGACTACCTGACATGAGGACTCCTTGCTGTCCCCAGTCCACCTGGCCATGCTCCTGCTCCAGTTTCAACTGTTCTGCCTTACTATTATTCAACCATGCTGGTCATTTATGAACATTTGAACATCTTGGCCACGTTCTGTTATAATCTCCACCTGGCACAGCCAGAAGAGGACTGGCCACCCCACATATGCTCTCTCTAATTCTCTCTTTCTTTCTCTCTCTCGGAGGACCTGAGCCCTAGGACCGTGCCCCAGGACTACCTGACATGATGGCTCCTTGCTGTCCCCAGTCCATCTGACTGTGCTGCTGCTCAGTTTCAACTGTTCTGCCTTATTATTATTTGACCATGCTGGTCATTTATGAACATTTGAACATCTTGGTCATGTTCTGTTATAATCTCTACCCGGCACAGCCAGAAGAGGACTGGCCACCCCACATAGCCCGGTTCCTCTCTAGGTTTCTTCCTAGGTTTTGGCCTTTCTAGGGAGTTTTTCCTAGCCACCGTGCTTTTACACCTGCATTGTTTGCTGTTTGGGGTTTTAGGCTGGGTTTCTGTACAGCACTTTGAGATATCAGCTGATGTACGAAGGGCTATATAAATAAATTTGATTTGATTTGATTTGATAACTGCAGACACACAATCAAAGATACACAAACACAGACACAAACACAGACACAGACACACACAAACACATAGGCACACAAACACAGACACACAAACACAGACACAGACACACAAACACATGCACTCGAACACCCACACCATGTTCTGACTAAACACAACACACACATCTCCCTACAGCTGGACGCCGACTCGGCTGAGAAATCGATAAAGGGAAAAATCTAATTGCTTGTGTGCGTGAGCGTGAGTGTGCGTGTGAGCGTGAGTGTGTGTGTGAGCGTGAGTGTGTGTGTGAGCGTGAGTGTGTGCGTGAGCGTGAGTGTGTGTGTATGAGTGAGTGCGTGAGTGTTTGTGTGAGTGTGTAGGAACTTTACGGAGTCATACAATTAGAGGTGAATTTCTCTGACATTGTTGTGATAAACAAAAATGTATTTTCAGGATATCCAGCCGTCGCTCAGCACTCAGTGTCTCCTTTTCATAAGAATCTCCGCACATTCAGAACCCTCAGAATCGGAATGGTTTCCTTTGTTCAGAAGTGTATTATGCATGCCATCCATTCTCACATTGGAACACTAGAACATGACAATGCTTCAAATTGAACACTCATTTGTTCTAAGAACCCCCTTAGTTCCATTATGCATGCCATGCATATCCCTCCTCTCCTCTCTTCTCCCTTTTCTCCTCTCCTCTCCCCACTCTTCTGCTCCTCAGCTCCTCTCCCTCTCCTCCTCCAAAGCTGCATGTCTGTCATTCAAACCCGTAAGAGATTCTATTCTCACCTTCCAGACAGTCACACCAGATAGTCACTCCACTCCAGACAGTCACTCCAGACAGTCACTCCAGACAGTCACTCCACTCCAGACAGCCACTCCACTCCAGACAGCCACTCCACTCCAGACAGCCACTCCACTCCAGTCACTCCATTCCAGACAGCCACTCCAAGCAGCCACTCCAGACAGCCACTCCAGACAGCCACTCCACTCCAGACAGCCACTCCAGACAGCCACTCCACTCCAGACAGCCACTCCAGACAGTCACTCCACTCCAGACAGCCACTCCAGACAGCCACTCCACTCTAGACAGTCACTCCACTTTAGACAGCCACTCCAGACAGCCACTCCACTCCAGACAGTCACTCCACTCCAGACAGCCACTCCAGACAGCAACTCCAGACAGTCACTCCACTCCAGACAGCCACTCCACCCAGACAGCCACTCCACTCCAGACAGCCACTCCAGTCCAGACAGCCACTCCACTCCAGGCAGTCACTCCACTCCAGACAGCCACTCCAGTCCAGACAGCCACTCCACTCCAGAGGCAGTCACTCCACTCCAGACAGCCACTCCAGTCCAGACAGCCACGCCACTCCAGACAGTCACTCCAAGACAGCCACTCCACTCTAGACAGTCACTCCACTCTAGACAGCCACTCCAGACAGCCACTCCACTCCAGACAGTCACTCCACTCCAGACAGCCACTCCAGACAGCAACTCCAGACAGTCACTCCATCCAGACAGCCACCCAAGACAGCCACTCCACTCCAGACAGTCACTCCACTCCAGACAGCCACTCCAGACAGCAACTCCAGACAGTCACTCCACTCTAGACAGCCACTCCACTCCAGACAGAAACCCTGTTTCTAGCTGACAGTCATAAACCATAAACCTGACCTGCCTACCAGCCTACCAGCCTATAATCATACATCATTATGGACCAACCATCTGTCCTGCCTACCAGCCTACCAGGCTATAATCACACCTCATTATGGACCAACCACCTGTCCTGCCTACCAGCCTACCAGGCTATAATCACACCTCATTATGGACCAACCACCTGCCCTGCCTACCAGCCTATAATCACACCTCATTATGGACCAACCACCTGCCCTGCCTACCAGCCTATAATCACACCTCATTATGGACCAACCACCTGCTTAACCTCTTCAAAGCCTCTAAAAGTGTTGCTCCGAGTCTCTGTGGGGCATGAAGCGATGGCATAACCATGGTAACGTCATACTTACGATGGGGCCTTGGGCACCCTGTGGTCCTTCGCCTCCCTTCAAACCAGCTGGACCTGGAAGGAGAGAACGAGAGAGGAGAGGAGGGTTAGACTTTTAACCATTTGTGTCTGGAAGACAGAAAGAAAGTGTGTTGCTGGGCATATGCATACATGAGTGTGTGTCTGTATGTGTGTGTGTGTGTGTGTGTGTGTGTGTGTGTGTGTGTGTGTGTGTGTGTGTGTGTGTGTGTGTGTGTGTGTGTGTGTGTGTGTGTGTGTGTGTGTGTGTGTGTGTGTATGTGTGTATGTGTGTGTGTGTGTGTGTGTGTGTGTGTGTGTGTGTGTGTGTGTGTGTGTGTGTGTGTGTGTGTGTGTGTGTGTGTGTGTGTGTGTGTGTGTGTGTGTGTGTGTGTGTGTGTGTGTGTGTGTGTGTGTGTGTGTGTGTGTGTGTGTGTGTGTGTGTGTGTGTATGTGTGTGTGTGTGTGTGTGTGTGTGTGTGTGTGTGTGTGTGTGTGTGTGTGTGTGTGTGTGTGTGTGTGTATGTGTGTGTGTGTGTGTGTGTGTGTGTGTGTGTGTGTGTGTGTGTGTGTGTGTGTGTGTCAGTGAGTATTTGAGAGAGAGTGTGTGTGTATGTGTGTATGTGTGTGTTATAATGTGGAAGTGTGTGTCATGTGTGTGTGGAGAACAAAAACCAAATTTGATATGTTTTTGTGTGTGTTGTGTGTCTGCTGTTAATGATATTTGAGAGAGAGAGAGTGTGTTAATGTATGTGTGTATGTGTGTCTGTGTGTGTGTGTGTGTGTGTGTGTGTGTGTGTGTGTGTATGTGTGTGTTGAGTCTGCTGTTAATGATAATGTGTTGAGTGTGTGTGTGATAATGTGTGTTGTGTCTGTGTTAATGATAATGTGTGGATTAATCTGCTGTTATTATAATCCTGGAAGAACCCTCTCAACTGCAAAATTGGAGAACAAAAACCAAATTTGATATGTTTTTGCTGAGAAATTGTTGAGTCTGCTGTTAATGATAATGCAGAGGATTGAGTCTGCTGTTAATGATAATGCAGAGGATTGAGTCTGCTGTTAATGATAATGCAGAGGATTGAGTCTGCTGTTAATGATAATGCAGAGGATTGAGTCTGCTGTTAATGATAATGCAGGGGATTGAGTCTGCTGTTAATGATAATGCAGAGGATTGAGTCTGCTGTTAATGATAATGCAGAGGATTGAGTCTGCTGTTAATGATAATGCATATATTTTCTCATATAGTGTCACAATGGCTGAAACTAACCTATTACAACTGTATTATTACCCCCAAATATCAATTACAGTACACCCTCTCTCCCACTGTCTCTGTCTCTGTTTCTCTCTCTCTCTCTCGCTCTCTCTCTCTCTCTCTTTCTTGTATCTGTCTCTGTTGCTCTCTCTCTCTCTCTCTCTCTCTCTCTCTCTCTCTCTCTCTCTCTCTCTCTCTCTCTCTCTCTCTGTCTCTGTCTCTGTTGCTCTGTTCTCTCTCTCTCTCTCTCTCTCTCTCTCTCTCTCTTTCTGTGTATCTCTCTGTCTCTCTCTCTCTCTCTCTCTCTCTCTCTCTCTCTCTCTCTCTCTCTCTCTCTCTCTCTCTCTCTCTCTCTCTCTCTCTCTCTCTCTCTCTCTCTCTCTCTCTCTCTCTCTCTCTCTCTCTCTCTCTCTCTCTCTGCTGTAGCCCAGAGAGGACCATAATGACTGTAACGGCTCCTATATCTTTAATGAAGAGCAGTGTGTGTGTGTGATAGCTGTTTGGAGCTGGGTGTATCTGTAGATGGGAGCTGTGTCTTACGTTAGCCCCGGGAAGACCTCTCTGCCCTGCGAAGCCCCTGAGCCCGGCTGGGCCAACCTTTCCAGACATTCCCATAGGACCTGGGTCACCCTGGAGGAGAGATAGGAGAAAAAGTTGAGACAGAGAATACATAGTCTGTCAGTTGCTGTAGGTGCATGTTAACCAAAAAGATCATGAACTAATTTTCCTGTCTGTATTATATTGTATCTGTATTGGTATTAGTAACTACAGACATTTGATCTTGACAAGCAACATGGAATGACTGTAAAGTTTGAATATGACTCACTACTGTAGTGGCTCTGGATCAGAGAGTCTGTTAAATGACTCACTACTGTAGTGGATCAGAGAGTCTGTTAAATGACTCACTACTGTAAGTCTCTCTGGATCAGAGAGTCTGCTAAATGACTCACTACTGTAAGTCTCTCTGGATCAGAGAGTCTGTTAAATGACTCACTACTGTAGTGGCTCTGGATCAGAGAGTCTGTTAAATGACTCACTACTTTAAGTCTCTCTGGATCAGAGAGTTTGTTAAATGACTCACTACTGTAGTGGCTCTGGATCAGAGAGTCTGCTAAATGACTCACTACTGTAAGTCTCTCTGGATCAGAGAGTCTGTTAAATGACTCAAATGGAAATGAAATTCCAGTACAGAATAATAGACCAGTGACTGTTATTCGGACTGGCAACCCTTTTCTACCTCTCTCACTTCCCCAAACCACTCCAGTCTCTCTCTCTCTGTTATATTCCCGGGCCAAGATAATCCTGAGCCAAGATAATCAAGTTAAGAGGACGCTACTTTACTGTTCCTTTCTTTGTTTGCTTTCAGCTTAAATCATAGAGGTTAGGTTTACTGTACTGAGTGCTGTAGCAATCATGCAATCTTCATCTCTCTCTCTCTCTCCCTCTCTCTCTCTCTCTCTCTCTCTCTCTCTCTCTCTCTCTCTCTCTCTCTCTCTCTCTCTCTCTCTTCTCTCTCCCTTCCTCTCTCTCTCCCTCTCCCTCACTCTCTCTTATTCAGACTTTGAATGGCAATCTAATAATCATCGTCTTCAAGTACATTTTAGAAGTCATTTGAAAAGAGGTTCTTGGAAAATAACCTGTTGCTTTTTTCTATCAAAAAAAGATGGATTCTCAATATTTAGTCAATTGGGGTCATCTGTCAGATACCTGTAAGTGCTATTAGGTTTCCATGACGACAGTAAACGTTGTTGATTGTTCTTGTTCTGGCATTTGAATAGACAGACAAAGCCCATTTACTACGAATGGTATGTTCTTGCCCTGGTCTTGTGCTTTGGCCGGGTGAAACCATTGTCGAAACCATTACCTTTCCTCCTTCTTTCCCAGCAGATCCAGGTAAACCTTGCTCTCCGGGGGGTCCAGGGGAACCAGGGTGTCCTCTCTCTCCGATGCCGCCGGTCTCTCCCGTTGGTCCCTAACAGACAGACAAAACACCAGCGGTTTGGTCAAACAAGGGGATTGTTGAAAGATGGGACAATCTCAAAGTATGTCAAGGAATCGTAAAATTCATCTAACTGGATTTATGTCAGACACCATAAAACGCATTTCATTTTTACAATCATTGTCCAACAAGTGTTTAAAGGCCTTGATAGTTTAATTCTAATTTGCCAAATAAATCTCTAAACTTATTTTTGTTTTGTTTTATAGTGTCATTATTAAATGTTCCAAGGCTAATGTTGTTCCTAGATTTAGAAAATAAATCAACATTCATAAATCAAACATTATCCTTTAGATCTAGCACAGAAAATATTTCAAACAATCCCCAGTTTACAATTGTCTCGTTCATCCCCCTCCTCTCCCCTGTAACTATTCCCCAGGTCGTTGCTGTCAATGAGAACTTGTTCTCAGTCAACTTACAATTTGTAAGTCGCTCTGGATAAGAGCGTCTGCTAAATGACTCAAATGTAAATGTAATGTACCTGGTAAAATAATGGATAAATAAAAAATATATATATATATTGCAGAACAATGATTCAAAGAAATATATTTTTATAATTTACCAGAAGCTTTTATTCAAAGCGACTTATGTGTTCATATATTTTGTACGTGTGGGTGGTCCCAGGAATCGAACCCACTATCTTGGCATTGCAAGCAACATTCTCTACCAAATGCTACAGAAGACCACCGTTTCATGTTTATGCTTATTAGCGGCCATGTTTGAACCTTACCTGAGGTCCTACAACACCTCCAGGCCCAGGTGGGCCAGTCTTTCCCTGGAAACCTGTCTCTCCTCTCTGTCCAGGGTGACCAGGCAGTCCGTCTTTACCAGGGGGCCCCTGAGGGAGATGAGATGGACAGGTTCAATTAGTACGGACCACATGGTTGAAGTAGACGATAACCATGAACTATTTTACTTTGTACCATCAACAATTTTAAAGTAGAGGGGAGGGTACTAATGTTAAGATCCTTAACATTAGGCACTTAGGTCTTGGGAAGGGTACTTACGTTAGGGAACTTAGGTCCTGGGAAGGGTACTAATGTTAAGATCCTTAGGTCCTGGGAAGGGTACTTACGTTAGGGAACTTAGGTCCTGGGAAGGGTACTAATGTTAAGATCCTTAGGTCCTGGGAAGGGTACTCACGTTAGGGCCCTTAGGTCTTGGGAAGGGTACTTACATTAGGGCCCTTAGGTCCTGGGAAGGGTACTTACATTAGGGCCCTTAGGTCCTGGGAAGGGTACTTACATTAGGGCCCTTAGGTCCTGGGAAGGGTACTTACATTAGGGAACTTAGGTCTTGGGAAGGGTACTAATGTTAAGATCCTTAGGTCCTGGGAAGGGTACTTACGTTAGGGAACTTAGGTCTTGGGAAGGGTACTTACGTTAGGGAGCTTAGGTCTTTGGAAGGGTACTCACGTTAGGGCCCTTAGGTCCTGGGAAGGGTACTTACATTAGGGCCCTTAGGTCCTGGGAAGGGTACTCACGTTAGGGCCCTTAGGTCTTGGGAAGGGTACTTACATTAGGGCCCTTAGGTCCTGGGAAGGGTACTCACGTTAGGGCCCTTAGGTCCTGGGAAGGGTACTTACATTAGGGCCCTTAGGTCCTGGGAAGGGTACTTACATTAGGGCCCTTAGGTCCTGGGAAGGGTACTTACATTAGGGAACTTAGGTCTTGGGAAGGGTACTAATGTTAAGATCCTTAGGTCCTGGGAAGGGTACTTACGTTAGGGAGCTTAGGTCCTGGGAAGGGTACTTACATTAGGGCCCTTAGGTCCTGGGAAGGGTACTCACGTTAGGGCCCTTAGGTCCTGGGAAGCCAGCTGGCCCCTGGGGTCCTTGGGGTCCCTGAGATAAAAGAAGAAAACATGAACTTTAGAAAACCTCAACCCTCATCACATGTGACTTCCCCATTGGGCTCTTTCACAAACGAATCAAAAACATCTCAGTGATTTATTTGTATCTCATAAGGAAGTTGGTCAAAGACAATGCCCTTTTATTATAAGGATTGACTGGAAAAAACACAGACTAGAACTCACTCTCTCTCCTGGTCCACCTGGAGGCCCGTCATTACCTGATGTTCCCTGTGGAGGCAGCAGATACAGAGACAGTCAGAGACAGTCTGATACAGAGACAGTCAGAGACAGTCAGATACAGAGACAGTCAGAGACAGTCAGATACAGAGACAGTCAGAGACAGTCTGAGACAGAGACAGTCTGATACAGAGACAGTCAGATACAGAGACAGTCAGAGACAGAGACAGTCAGAGACAGAGACAGTCAGAGACAGTCAGAGACAGTCAGAGACAGAGACAGTCAGAGACAGTCAGAGACAGAGACAGTCAGAGACAGTCAGAGACAGTCAGAGACGGTCAGAGACAGTCAGATACAGAGACAGTCAGAGACAGTCAGAGACAGTCAGAGACAGAGACAGTCAGAGACAGAAACAGTCAGAGACAGAAACAGTCAGATACAGAGACAGTCAGATACAGAGACAGTCTGAGACCGAGACAGTCAGAGACAGTCAGATACAGAGACAGTCAGAGACAGAGACACTCAGATACAGAGACAGTCAGATACAGAGACAGTCAGAGACAGAGACAGTCAGAGACAGAGACAGTCTGATACAGAGACAGTCTGATACAGAGACAGTCAGAAACAGAGACAGTCTGATACAGAGACAGTCAGATACAGAGACAGTCAGAGACAGAGACAGTCTGTGAAGGTTAATCATGAACACACTACAGACAGAGACAGTCAGAGACAGAGACAGTCTGATACAGAGACAGTCTGATACAGAGACAGTCAGAGACAGAGACAGTCTGATACAGAGACAGTCAGATACAGAGACAGTCAGAGACAGAGACAGTCTGTGAAGGTTAGTCATGAACACACTACAGACAGAGACAGTCAGAGACAGAGACAGTCTGATACAGAGACAGTCTGATACAGAGACAGTCAGAGACAGAGACAGTCAGAGACAGTCTGTGAAGGTTAGTCATGAACACACTACAGACAGAGACTGTCAGAGGTCAGAGGTCAGAGTCATTGACATTGTACTGTATTATGTATAGTGACAACAGGTGATATGGAAAATACATTCTGTGTGTAAACTAAAGAGATTATAACAATAACAATAATAATAATAACAACAATAGTAATAATAATAATAATAACAACAACAACAACAACAACAACAACAACAACAACAACAATAATAATAATAACAATAGTAATAATAATAATAATAATAACAATAACAATAATAATAACAATAGTAATAATAATAATAATAATAATAACAACAACAATAATAACAATAACACTAATAATAACAATAATACTAAATAATAATAATAATAACAATAATAACAATAACAACAATAATAACAATAATAATACTAATACTCATAATAATAATAATAACAATAACAATAATAATAATAATAACAATAACAACAATAATAATAACAATAATAATAGTAATAATAACAATAACAACAATAATAATAATAACAACAATAATATTAATAATAATAACAACAATAGTAATAATAATAATATTAAAAAATTGCAATAATAATAATCCTAATGATCATAATAATAACAATATTGTCACGCCTTGGTCATTGTATCTTGTGTTTTTGTTATATGTTTGGGTAGGCCAGGGTGTGACATGGGTTTATATGTTGTATTTCGTATTGGGGTTTGTATAAATTGGGAGTGTGTATTATTAGGGGTGTGTCTAGTTAGGCTTGGCTGCCTGAGGCGATTCCTAATTGGAGTCAGCTGATTCTCGTTGTCTCGGATTGGGAACCGTATTTAGGTAGCCTGAGTGCGCGTTGTATTTCGTGGGTGATTGTACCTGTCTCTGTGTTAGTCACCAGATAGGCTGTATTAGTTTCACTTGTTTGTTGTTTTCATATTTTCAGTTATTTCATGTACCGCATTATCTTCATTAAAAGTCATGAGTAACCTACACGCTGCATTTCGGTCTGACTCTCTTCAAACAACAGACGAACTACGTTACAGAATCACCCACCACCATTCACAGACCGAGCAGCGTGTGAACTGGCAGGATCTAAAGGAGGACGTTATGGACGGCAGAAGCAGGGATTATACGACGTGGGAAGAAATCAACAGGTGGGCGGCCGACCCAGAGCGAGTGCAGGAGCCCGCCTGGGATTCCCTACAGCAATGCGAAGAGGGCTATACACGTATGGAATCGAGAAGGAAAGCATTGCTATACAGAGCGAAAACCGAAGGTAACGGGGGAAAGCGCAGAGAGAGAGAGTGGCTGAGTCAGGAAACAGACCTGAGCCTACTCTCCCTGTTAATCGTGAAGAGCAGTTGCAATGGGAGAGACTGCATCATTTGGAGATTTGGACATGGGAGGAGGAATTAGACGGTAACCCTGGGCGGACCCTGGAGGAAATAGAAGCAGCAGCCGGGAGAATATCGGAAACCGTCCCCCCAAAAAATATTGGAGGAAATAGAAGCAACTAAAGCGGAGAGAGGCGCATGTATTATCATGAGGAGGCAGGTCTTAATTGGTTCTTTCCCTCTTTCTATCCCGCTCTCTCCCCCTCCCTCTCTCACGCTCTCTCTTCTCTCTATCGTTCCGTTGGAAATCATCATTTAGTCTTCCCACACCTGTTCCCGATCACCCCCCCTAAAAATATTGTGTTTCGGTCCTGTCGTGTTTTTGCTAAGATGGGTGTGAGAATAGTTATGCCAGGTAGGAAATTCCTGCGCAGACTACTCCCTGTTTGCTCACTCTGTTGGGCTAGAGAGACCGGGCAGGCACCGTGTTATGCTATGGAGCGCACAGTGTTTCCAGTGCGGGTGCAGAGCCAGCTGCGACACATACCAGCCCTTCCTATTGGCCGGGCTAGAGTGGGCATCGAGCCAGGTAAGCTTGGGCAGGCTCGGTGCTCAAGAGCTCCAGTGCGCCTGTACGGTCCGGTCTATCCAGAGCCACCTCTACACACCAGTCCTCCGGTAGCAGCTCCAGGCTTCCTGTGCGTGTCCTCGCGCCAGTACCACCAGTTCCAGCACCACGCACCAGGCCTCCAGTGCGCCTCGCCTGTTCAGCTCAGCCAGTGCTTTTCTCCCCTCCTGTGCTGCCGGAGTCTCCCGCTTGTTTAGCGCAACCAGAGCTGTTCTCTTCTCCTGCGCTATCGGAGTCTCCCGCCTGTTTAGCGCAGCCAGAGCCTTTCTCCTCTCCTGCGCTGCCGGAGTCTCCTGTCTGTCCAGCGCCACCAGTGCTCCCAGTCGGCCCAGCGCGTCCAGTGCGCATCGCCTGTTCAGCACAGCCAGTGCTTTTCTCCCCTCCTGCGCTGCCGGAGTCTCCCGCTTGTTTAGCGCAACCAGAGCTGTTCTCTTCTCCTGCGCTATCGGAGTCTCCCGCCTGTTCAGCGCAGCCAGAGCCTTTCTCCTCTCCTGCGCTGCCGGAGTCTCCTGTCTGTCCAGCGCCACCAGTGCTACCAGTCGGCCCAGCGCGTCCAGTGCGCCTCGCCTGTTCAGCGCAGCCAGAGCTTTTCTCCTCTCCTGCACTGTTGGAGTCTCCCGCCTGTTCAGCGCAGCCAGAGCCTTTCTCCTCTCCTGCGCTGCCGGAGTCTCCTGTCTGCCCAGTGCCGCCAGTCGGCCCAGCGTCACCAGTCTGCCAGGATCCACCAGAAGTGCCAGTCTGCCAGGATCCGCCAGAAGTGCCAGTCTGCCAAAATCTTCTAGATCGGCCAGACAACCTGAATCATCCAGGTCCACCAGCCAGCCAGGATTTACCGGAGCCTACTACCTGCCTGAGCTTCCTCTCAGTACTGAGCTTCCTTTCAGTACTAGGCTTCCTCTCTGTACTGGGCTCCCTCTCAGTACTGAGCTTCCTCTCAGTACTAGGCTTCCTCTCTGTACTGGGCTCCCTCTCTATACCGGGCTTCCCCTCAGTACCGGGCTGCTTCGGTCCCGGGCTGCTCCTCTGTCCCGGGCTGCCCCTCTGTCCTGAGATGCCCCTCTGTCCTGAGCTTCCCTGCTGTCCTGAGATGCCCCTCTATCCTGAGATGCCCCTCTATCCTGAGATGCCCCTCTGTCCTGAGTTGCCCCTCTGTCCTGAGTTGCCCCTCTGTCCTGAGTTGCCCCTCTGTCCTGAGCTGCCCCTCTGTCCCGAGCTGCCCCTCTGTCCCGAGCTGCCCCTCTGCCCCGAGCTGCCCCTCGGTCCCGAGCTGCCCCTCGGTCCCGAGCTGCCCCTCAGTTATGTGGGGATCAGGGTGAGGACTATTAGGCCATGGTCGGCGGAGAAGGTGGATTATCCTAGGACGCGAAGGGGAGGAACTAGGACATTTATGGAGTTGGGTCCACGTCCCGAGCCAGAACCGCCACCATGGACAGACGCCCACCCGGACCCTCCCTATGCTCCTGAGGTGCGTCCCGGAGTCCGCACCTTAGGGGGGGGGTTCTGTCACGCCTTGGTCATTGTATCTTGTGTTTTTGTTATATGTTTGGGTAGGCCAGGGTGTGACATGGGTTTATATGTTGTATTTCGTATTGGGGTTTGTATAAATTGGGAGTGTGTATTATTAGGGGTGTGTCTAGTTAGGCTTGGCTGCCTGAGGCGATTCCTAATTGGAGTCAGCTGATTCTCGTTGTCTCGGATTGGGAACCGTATTTAGGTAGCCTGAGTGCGCGTTGTATTTCGTGGGTGATTGTACCTGTCTTAGTGTTAGTCACCAGATAGGCTGTATTAGTTTCACTTGTTTGTTGTTTTGTATTTTCTATTATTTCATGTACCGCATTATCTTCATTAAAAGTCATGAGTAACCTACACGCTGCATTTCGGTCTGACTCTCTTCAAACAACAGACGAACTACGTTACAAATATCTAAAAAAATACAATTCAAAAAGATATCTTTAGAATCAGGTAACATAGCAAGTATTGTGCTAGGTTCTAAAATACAACTTCAATTGGGACTAGGACTACGAGAAGGACAGTCTGTATAAGTGAGTTTTAAGGCCAGTTTAAAACAAAAAATTGGATGATTAAAATATGATACTTGAGTTCGAGACAGATATAAACTGACCTTAGCACCTGGCTTTCCAGTTGGTCCCCTGGCACCTCTTCCACCACGGGGACCCTAGATTACAGGAACACAGAGAAGACCAATCATCATCACCTAGCAACTCAGAGATGGTGTTGTGTTAGAGAGAAAGAATAGACTGCGGACCGACTGATGAGTTTCCAGGTTCTTACCGTTGGGCCACGTTGTCCCCTGGGTCCGGATTTACCAGCGATACCCTGCAATACACAACCACGCAAGCATTTTATTTATTCATGAGACCAAGGGTTCAAAGCTAAACATTCTAGTGTTATACCGACACAGAACGAAAACTGCATCATTCTATAGTTAAATATATTGACAGAAAACCTTTTTGCAAACAGTAAGTATAGATTCATCTATTCACACAGATGAAGTTTAGATCTTCAAGAAAGTCTTAAAAGTCTTTGAAACATTCTACAGCTCCTCCGCTGCTCTGTGGGTTTTAGAGCCTGAGTCAGAGCTACACCTTTCAGAGAAATAAAGAGTCAAATCAGAGCACGCTGTAAGGAGATACCCACATTACTCAGAGGCACTTGACAGCCTGACCTGCCTGTCAACTCTTGACGATATTGGCTCCTGAGGTGTCTAGGGCGCCTATGTTCCAAATGGCACCCTATTCCCCGTGTAGTACACTACTATACTGTAGCACACTCAAATGTAGTGCCCTATATAGGGAATAGGGTGCTAATTGGGACACAAGCTAGGATGTCCACTCTTCACTCTTCACTGTCTGTTTGAGCGGGAAGGATCTTGTTTCAGCATTTCTCTTTCCCTCTCTTACTTCCTCCAATGCCTCTCTCTCCTCCATCCCCCTCCAGTTCCCCACCTCACCCTTCACCGCTCCCCTTCCCCATCTCACCCTCCACCCATCCCCTTCCCAGCCCCACCCATCCCCTTCCCAGCCTCCCCCTCCCCCATCCCCTTCCCAGCCTCCCCCTCCCCCATCCCCTTCCCAGCCTCACCCTCCACCCATCCCCTTCACCATCTCACCCTCCACCCATCCCCTTCCCAGCCTCACCCTCCCCCATCCCCTTCCCAGCCTCACCCTCCACCCCTCCCCTTCCCAGCCTCCCCCATCCCCTTCCCAGCCTCACCCTCCACCCCTCCCCTTCCCAGCCTCCCCCTCCCCCATCCCCTTCCCAGCCTCACCCTCCATCCCCCCACTTTCCTACCTCACCCTCCACCAATCCCCTTCCCAGCCTCACCCTCCCCCATCCCCTTCCCAGCCTCACCCTCCATCCCCCCACTTTCCCAGTCTCACCCTCCATCCCCCCACTTTCCCAGCCTCACCCTCCACCCATCTCCTTCCTAGCCTCACCCTCCACCCCTCCCCTTCACCATCTCACCCTCCACCCCTCCCCTCCCCTTCCCAGCCTCACCCTCCACCCCTCCCCTTACCAGCCTCAACCTCCACCCATCCCCTTCCCAGCCTCACCCTCCACCCCTCAACTTCCCCATCTCACCCTTCATTTTGACAGAAGTTATTGTCTCTACTGTCCTAGTTTACTTTACTTTGGCTCAGTGGTCTAAGACACTGAGTGGCTCAGTGGTCTAATACACTGAGTGACTCAGCGGTCTAGTATACTGAGTGACTCAGCAGTCTAAGACTGAGTGACTCAGCGGTCTAAGACACAGAGTGACTCAACGGTCTAAGACACAGAGTGACTCAACGGTCTAAGACACAGAGTGACTCAGCGGTCTAAGACACAGAGTGATTCAGCGGTCTAAGACACTGAGTGGCTCAGCGGTCTAAGACACAGAGTGACTCAACGGTCTAAGACACAGAGTGACTCAGCGGTCTAAGACACAGAGTGAATCAGCGGTCTAAGACACAGAGTGACTCAGCGGTCTAAGACACAGAGTGACTCAACGGTCTAAGACACAGAGTGACTCAACGGTCTAAGACACAGAGTGACTCAGCGGTCTAAGACACAGAGTGATTCAGCGGTCTAAGACACTGAGTGGCTCAGCGGTCTAAGACACAGAGTGACTCAACGGTCTAAGACACAGAGTGACTCAGCGGTCTAAGACACAGAGTGACTCAGCGGTCTAAGACACAGAGTGACTCAGCGGTCTAAGACACAGAGTGAATTAGCGGTCTAAGACACAGAGTGACTCAGCGGTCTAAGACACAGAGTGAATCAGCGGTCTAAGACACAGAGTGACTCAGCGGTCTAAGACACAGAGTGACTCAGCGGTCTAAGACACAGAGTGACTCAGCGGTCTAAGACACAGAGTGACTCAATGGTCTAAGACACAGAGTGACTCAGTGGTCTAAGACACAGAGTGACTCAGCGGTCTAAGACACAGAGTGACTCAGTGGTCTAAGACACAGAGTGACTCAGCGGTCTTGGCTCTTCGCCCTCTAACGGGTTCGGTTGTCAGTTGAATGGTGTTTCCTGGCTTCCTGGTTTAGCCGGCGGGTGTTAAAGAAGCGCGGCTTGGCAGGTCATGTTTCGGAGGACGCATGACTTGACCCTTGCCTCTCCCGAGCTCGTTGGGGAGTTGTAGTGATGAGACAAGATTGTAATCATGACAAAAAGGGTGGGGGGGGTAATAATAATTGAAAAGAAGGTATTAAGTAATGTAGTGATGTAAAGAGCCTCACCCTTCCTCCTTTCTCTCCGTTGGAGCCTGGGAATCCAGGGAAGCCACTGGAGCCCTGTGAAACGGACAGAGAGATTGTCAGAGAGTTGAAGAGCTGAGGAGAAGAGATGCTCTCCTGTAGCCTCTGCCCTTTCTATCCAAGTCCCAAGAGAGAATATTTGATTTATTAAGATCCTATTTAGCCGACGCAAATGGTAACAGCTAGTCTTACTGGGGTCCTACAAATAACTAAGAAGACATTACAGAGAAAATACTTTTGACATACATTATAAAACATTAACATGTAGTGTTACACATACATGTCAGTACAGACACACCACATGTAGGTCACATGTCAGTACATACACACAACCAGTAGGTCACATGTCAGTACATACACACAACCAGTAGGTCACATGTCAGTACATACACACAACCAGTAGGTCACATGTCAGTACATACACACAACCAGTAGGTCACATGTCAGTACAGACACACCACATGTAGGTCACATGTCAGTACATACACACAACCAGTATGTCACATGTCAGTACATACACACAACCAGTAGGTCACATGTCAGTACATACACACCACAACCAGTAGGTCACATGTCAGTACATACACACCACAACCAGTAGGTCACATGTCAGTACATACACACAACCAGTAGGTCACATGTCAGTACATACACACCACAACCAGTAGGTCACATGTCAGTACATACACACCACAACAATAGGTCACATGGGGGAGAGGCGTTGTTCCGTGATATTACTTTATCTGTTGTTTGAAACCAGGTTTGCTGTTCCCTTGGGTTATATGAGAAGGCTCCTGGCTCTGTATAATACAGTACGTTTCCTTGCATTTGTTCTGGACCTGGGGACTGTGAAAAGACCCCTGGTGGCATGTCGGGTGGGATAAGTGTGTTCTGGACCTGGGGACTGTGAAAAGACCCCTGGTGGCATGTCGGGTGGGATAAGTGTGGTCTGGACCTGGGGACTGTGAAAAGACCCCTGGTGGCATGTCTGGTGGGATAAGTGTGTTCTGGACCTGGGGACTGTGAAAAGACCCCTGGTGGCATGTCAGGTGGGATAAGTGTGTTCTGGACCTGGGGACTGTGAAAAGACCCCTGGTGGCATGTCTGGTGGGATAAGTGTGTGTGTCAGAGCTGTGTGTAAGTTGACTATGCAAACAATTTGGGATTTTCAACGCATTCATGTTTCTTATAAAAAGAAGAAGTGATGTAGTCAGTCTCTCCTCAACTCTTAGTCAAGAGACACTGGCCTGCGTAGTATTGATATCAGCCCTCTGATTACAATTAAGCTCAAGACGTGCCGCTCTGTTCTGGGTCAGCTGCAGTTTAATAACTAGGTCTTTCCTTGCAGCATTGGACCACACGACTGGACAATAATCAAGGTAAGACAAAACTAGAGGCAGGACTTGCTTTTTGGAGTGTGGAGTCAAAACATTAAAAAAAAAAAAAATTACAGACAGACCTCTCCCCATCTTTACAAACATTGAATCTATATGTTTTGACAATGACAGTCTATAATCTAAGGTAACAAGTTATTTAGACTCTTCAACTTGTTCAACAGCCACACCATTCATTACCGGATTCAGCAGAGGTCTAGAGTTTAGGGAATATGTTGTACCAAATACAATGTTCTTACTTTTAGAGCTGTTCAGTTTATTGGCCACCCATGCCAAAACTGTCTCCAACTCTTTGTTAAGGGTTTCAGTGACTTCATTAGCTGTGTTTGCTGATGCGTATATGGTTGAATCATCAGTATACATGGACACACAGGCTTTGTTTAATTAATGCCAGTGGCAGGTCATTGGTAAAATTAGAAAAGAGTAGAGGGCCTAGAGAGCTGCCCTGCGGTACACCACACTTTACATGAAAACCCTCTGAGTTCTATTAGATAGACGGCTCTGAATCCACTATATGGCCGAAGGTTGAAAAGCCGTTAGAAATATGTGAGCCAAATAAGGAATCCAGAGGAGCTTACCAACGTAGCTTCCCTTCAAGAAGCATTGACAATACAGACAAAGTAAGAAACAACGTTAGAGTTTATGTGCTCCAATGTGTACGTCCATCTGTCTACCTGTGTATGTGTAGACTAAACCCATTCCTTCAGACAGCATGAAACACAGTGGAACGTGGAGAGAGAGACAGTGAAAAGGATCTCTGTGGCTTAACTGTTTTCTTTACTGAAACTGAATGATTAGGAGTGAAGAGGAGAGGATGAGAGGGGTAGAGGAGAGGAGTGGAGGAGAGGATGAGAGGAGTAGAGGAGAGGAGTAGAGGAGAGGAGGAGAGCACTGTAATGTCACTGTAACATCACTGTAACATCACTGTAACACCACTGTAACACCACTGTAACATCACTGTAACATCACTGTAACATCACTGTAATATCACTGTAATATCACTGTAATATCACTGTAACATCACTGTAACATCACTGTAATATCACTGTAACATCACTGTAACATCACTGTAATATCACTGTAACATCACTGTAACATCACTGTAATATCACTGTAACATCACTGTAACATCACTGTAATATCACTGTAACATCACTGTAATATCACTGTAACATCACTGTAACATCACTGTAACATCACTGTAATGCCACTGTATTGCCACTGTAATAGCACTGTAATGTCACTGTAATGTCACTGTAACATCATGCTGTGATATGTACACATACAACTGATCATAAAGGCCCAGTGCAGTCAAAAACTTTTACCTGTGTTTTATATATATTTCAGTCACATATAGAGCGAGATTGTTGGTAGAGTCAGTAACACACAGAGAGATAAACGAACACACAGATACCATAGTCAGCTTTGTGCTGTTATCACATACCTTAGGTCCTTGTCTTCCTGGGTAGCCGGGTAACCCAGGGACACCAAGTTTACCCTAAACAACAACAACAACAACAACAACAAATAGGGTTACAATAGCAGACTGGCCTGTAAAAACTCACCAAGATAGTGACGATAGTGACATAGAGGTATCAGTACCTTCTCTCCAGCCGACCCGATGGGACCAGCCTCTCCGTTGGGGCCGGATCGACCTTTGGGTCCCTCAGGTCCGTCTTCACCTCTGGCTCCTAGGACACCGAGCTCTCCCTTGTCTCCCTTGATGCCCATGTCTCCTTTGAAACCTGGAAAACCGTCCTCTCCCTGAAACACAGAAGAAAATCTTCAATATATATATATTTATTTTTAAATGGGCAAGATAAGTTCAAAGGGTCCTCTGAGTCCCTTTAAATTGTAAAACAAAAAAACACTATTTAAAATAAAGTATCACATCATACATAAATACCTGTATTAAATATACTGTACATCTTTTCTGTGTTGATTTCACATGAGCTGCAAGGCATAAATTGCTTCCGAAGTAAACTTGAATGATAGATGTGGACATCTAGTGGTAATATGATGAAATTGCAGTCACTGAATA
Source organism: Oncorhynchus gorbuscha (assembly GCF_021184085.1). Taxonomy (NCBI): domain Eukaryota; kingdom Metazoa; phylum Chordata; class Actinopteri; order Salmoniformes; family Salmonidae; genus Oncorhynchus; species Oncorhynchus gorbuscha. Next base: position 74,382,012 of record NC_060180.1, on the reverse strand, counting down.
TAGAGATATACTGCCATCTGGTGGTCAGACCTCAGAATGCAGTTTGCCAGTGTTGACATGGAGTCACAGGATTTCCCAGACTTGGTCTTCAGGACCCCAAGGGGGTGCACGTTTTTTTTTTTTTTTTTTTGTGTCCTAACACTACACAGCTGATTCAAAGCTTGATGATTAGTTGACTATGTGTTAGGGGTCTCAAGAGGTGAGTTTGGGAAAACCCTGCTCTATCATTTCACACTTCCCAACATACCTAGGGTCTACTGTAGTCGTCACTTACTGCAACTAAGCAGTGGAGATATCCTTCTATGTACGTAAGCATTTGTTCACTTCTAACTTTGTTATAATCCTTTTTTTGGCATTATGTTGAAAACAGCAGACCCAAAATAGAAAGTTCTTTTTTCATTTTTTAAAAGGAAATCTTATCGTTCTGCTCCCGCGTCTGAACATAGCTGGGTTCATCAGCCCTTTTTTCCTGACTCAACAGGAAAATCGACCAATGAGCTGGGTTCATCAGCCCTTCAATCGACCAATGAGCTGGGTTCATCAGCCCTTCAATCGACCAATGAGCTGGGTTCATCAGCCCTTCAATCGACCAATGAGCTGGGTTCATCAGCCCTTCAATCGACCAATGAGCCGGGTTCATCAGCCCTTCAATCGACCAATGAGCCGGGTTCATCAGCCCTTCAATCGACCAATGAGCCGGGTTCATCAGCCCTTCAATCGACCAATGAGCCGGGTTCATCAGCCCTTCAATCGACCAATGAGGCAGATAAACAAGCTGAAAAACGTTCATAAGTGTAGAGCAGCCGGCGATAACAATGGCAGCCCATCAATCTACTTTTACATCACATTTGCTACCGTTTCCGGTTTGACTTTGGTGTTACGCTAACGCTAGTTAGCATTGGCTGGCAAAAACGACCTCTAACTTCAGTCACACAGAGAGACGCAGAGACATTAAAGCAGCATCTACAAGTTCATCTGCCTCTAGGTATGTAGCATAAAGACTTCAAATGAATGAGCTGAAGCCTTTCAAGCCAATAGGCATTTAAGTGGTTTTCCACTAGATCTGCCTGCCTGTTAAAGAAAAAGCCTGAACCAAAATGGAATGATTTACATCTATTGTAGATAGTGGAGCAGGAGGAAAAGTTTCTCCTTTCACCACTGACTCAGGGTCAGTTATTAGCTCATCCCTCTCATGGTTAAGTTTAAGATTATGATGTCGGGGCAATCTGATCCTAGATCTGTGGCTGAGAACCACTTTCTACCTCTAACACAAAATATGAGGCGGACATGTTGTTGTTGTTGTTGTTGTTTACCTTTTCTCCGCCGCCGCCTTTCAGACCTCTGACACCCTCGGCACCCTGTAGGAGGAAGCAGAAGACGAATACGATGATTCAAGAATATTGTCATTTACCAATGCAGAGTTGACTACTGCTGTTGCATTGTTGTGGTGGGTGTTTGTGTACTACTTGTGAATTCAATCAATCAATACATTCATTAATTAACCAATCAGTCAATTCAGAAATCATGTAAATATCAATTTAACGGTAAGGTCAACGGGTGTGGACCCTTGAAGGTCGTTACCTTGACACCTCGTGAGCCAGGGTAGCCAATAGAACCCTGAGGACCAGGGTGACCCTACGAGAAAAAAACGAGACAAAAACAGTGTGGTTAGTTGGTGATCGAGATCAGGTAGGGTATGAATGGTAGGGTATGAATGGTAGGGTGCTATGGTAAGGTATGAATGGTAAGGTGCTATGGTAAGGTATGAATGGTAGGGTGCTATGGTAAGGTATGGATGGTAAGGTATGAATGGTAAGGTGCTATGGTAAGGTATGAATGGTAAGGTATGAATGGTAGGGTGTGAATGGTAAGGTGATAATGGTAAGGTATGAATGGTAAGGTGCTATGGTAAGGTATGAATGGTAAGGTATGAATGGTAGGGTGCTATGGTAAGGTATGAATGGTAGGGTGCTATGGTAAGGTATGAATGGTAGGGTGCTATGGTAAGGTATGAATGGTAAGGTATGAATGGTAAGGTGCTATGGTAAGGTATGAATGGTAAGGTATGAATGGTAGGGTGCTATGGTAAGGTATGAATGGTAAGGTATGAATGGTAAGGTATGAATGGTAGGGTGCTATGGTAAGGTATGAATGGTAGGGTGCTATGGTAAGGTATGAATGGTAAGGTATGAATGGTAGGGTGCTATGGTAAGGTATGAATGGTAGGGTGCTATGGTAAGGTATGAATGGTAGGGTGATATGGTAAGGTATGAATGGTAAGGTATGAATGGTAGGGTGCTATGGTAAGGTATGAATGGTAGGGTGATATGGTAAGGTATGAATGGTAAGGTGATAATGGTAAGGTATGAATGGTAGGGTATGAATGGTAAGGTGCTATGGTAAGGTATGAATAGTAAGGTATGAATAGTAAGGTATGAATAGTAAGGTATGAATAGTAAGGTATGAATGGTAAGGTATGAATGGTAAGGTATGAATGGTAAGGTATGAATGGTAGGGTGCTATGGTAAGGTATGAATGGTAGGGTGTGAATGGTAAGGTGATAATGGTAAGGTATGAATGGTAAGGTATGAATGGTAGGGTGCTATGGTAAGGTATGAATGGTAGGGTGCTATGGTAAGGTATGAATGGTAGGGTGATATGGTAAGGTATGAATGGTAAGGTATGAATGGTAAGGTATGAATGGTAAGGTATGAATGGTAGGGTGCTATGGTAAGGTATGAATGGTAGGGTGTGAATGGTAAGGTGATAATGGTAAGGTATGAATGGTAAGGTATGAATGGTAGGGTGCTATGGTAAGGTATGAATGGTAGGGTGCTATGGTAAGGTATGAATGGTAGGGTGATATGGTAAGGTATGAATGGTAAGGTATGAATGGTAAGGTATGAATGGTAAGGTATGAATGGTAGGGTGCTATGGTAAGGTATTAATGGTAGGGTGTGAATCTACTAAATGAAATCAGACTTACGACGCTTCCTTTAAGTCCTGGAGGACCCTCCTTCCCTGGGTGACCCTGGAAGAAACATTGGGGTCAGATAACTATATGATATGGCATTATTAACATACTACTAGACTAAAACTATAGTAAACCTACTACTGTAGTACTACTTCAACTATATGATATGGCATTATTAACATACTACTAGACTAAAACTATAGTAAAACTACTACTGTAGTACTACTATACTTCAACTATATGATATGGCATTATTAACATACTACTAGACTAAAACTATAGTAAAACTACTACTGTAGTACTACTATACTTCAACTATATGATATGGCATTATTAACATACTACTAGACTAAAACTATAGTAAAACTACTACTGTAGTACTACTATACTTCAACTATATGATATGGCATTATTAACATACTACTAGACTAAAACTATAGTAAAACTACTACTGTAGTACTACTATACTTCAACTATATGATATGGCATTATTAACATACTACTAGACTAAAACTATAGTAAAACTACTACTGTAGTACTACTATACTTCAACTATATGATATGGCATTATTTACTATATGCTATCTACTATACTGGTAATACATATACACATATATATATATATATATATATATATACACATATACATATACTGTCACGCCTTGGTCTTAGTGTTTTGTGTTTTTGTTATATATTTGGTCATGGGTTTTTGTTATATTGTATTTTCGTATTGGGGTTTGTAGTATTTGGGATTGCGGCTGATTAGGGGTGTTGTATAGGCTTGGCTGCCTGAGGCGGTTCTCAATCAGAGTCAGGTGATTCTCGTTGTCTCTGATTGGGAACCGTATTTAGGTAGCCTGGGTTTCACTGTGTATTTTGTGGGTGATTGTTCCTGTCTCTGTGTAGTGTTCACCAGATAGGCTGTAATTAAGTTTCACGTTCCGTTTGTTGTTTTGTATTTATATAGTTATTTCATGTGTCACTTTTTTCATTAAAGTCATGAGTAACCACCACGCTGCATTTCGGTCCTACTCTCTTTCTACAAACGAAGATCGACGTTACATATATATATATAAATATATATATATATATATATATATACATACACTGTATTTTCGATTCGCGCCAGGGACAATTTTAGCTAACCCTAACCCTTTTCCTAACCTTAACCTATTTCTCCTAACCCTAACCCTTTTCCTAACCTTAACCTATTTCTCCTAACCTTCTGCATATGTTCTCCTAGCCTGCTATGAAACATCACTTCTGCTAGTCAAAACCGGCAGGCCTGCTCTGAGAACAGTTTCCACTAATGTGATACACCTAGTCTGTGCCTAACAGGAAGTTGATTGTTTTTAACAGGAAGTGGTAATAAGACTCACGGGAGGACCATCGGCACCACCCAGACCTGCCAATCCCTGACGACCTGACGGTCCCTAGATGGAGAGAGATATATACAGAGAGAGAAGATAGAGAGCAAGAGAAAGAGAGAGAGAGAAAGAAAGGGCGAGCAAGAGAAAGAGAAAGAGAAAGAGAGAGAGTGGGACCCAACCACACACACAATTAGACTCAACCAAATCATGAGAAAACAAAAAGATAATTATTTGACAGATTGGAAAGAATTAACAGAAAGAACAGAGCAAACTAGAATGCTATTTGGCCCCAAACAGAGAGTCCACGTTGGCAGAATACCTGACCACTGTGACTGACCCAAACTTAAGGAAAGCTTTGACTATGTACAGACTCAGTGAGCATAGCCTTGCTATTGAGAAAGTCCGCCGTAGGCAGACATGGCTCTCAAGAGAAGACAGGCTATGTGCTCACTGACCACAAAATGGTCAACCAGTGAACCATGTTTAGTTATTTGTACTTTGTTACAACACTGTATATTTACATAATATTTGAAATGTCTTTATTCTTTTGTAACTAATGTGTTTACTGTACATTTGTATTGATTATTTCTTTGTTGTTTATTATCGACATCACTTGCTTTGGTAGTGTTAACATATGTTTCCCAAGCTAATAAAGCCCCTTGAATTGAGAGAGAGAGAGAGAGAGAGAGACTATGGTTTTATAACCAATGAGTCTGTTGAATCACTTATATGGTCAGACTGAGAAGTCCATCTAAAAACAACAGAGAAGGGTCTCTCTCAGACACACACACACACACACACACACACACACACACACACACACACACACACACACACACACACACACACACACACACACACACACACACACACACACACACACACACACACACACACACACACACACACACACACACACACACACACACACACACACACTTACCTTTTCACCAGGCGGTCCGATTGGACCTTGAGGACCAACAAGACCCTAGAAGAAATAATATAAACCAGCAATGTTAAACAGCAGTCCAGGTGTACGGCACAAATTGCACACTATTCCCTGTGTAGTGCACTACATTTTGACCAGAGCCCTATAAGTAGTGCACTATAAAAGGCATTGGGTTACCATTTGGTACGTATCTCTGTTCTCTCATTCACTATCAGTTACAGTCATATACTAGATGAAGGTGACCTGTCCTTGACGTGGGAAGATGCAGAATTGAAATGAAAAACAGTTCCTCGTTCAGAGATAAACCGTTGTTCTATCTGGATGGCCGTTCCGGGTGGTCCTCGCTCTGAGCATCCACAGGTGTGCTATAATCTCTGAACACAAGCGGACTCCAATAATGTCTCAATGATTTCAACACCGTAATATCGAAGCGTTCTGTATTGTGTTAAAGAATCAATGATCCTCTGTGTAGCTGTCAACTGGACAGTGGAATTGATTTAACTCTGTAAATCCAAACAAGATTTTTGTCATTTTGAAGGTAATGAAAAGAGCAGCTCTTCCTATAACAGTCTATAAAAAAAAGAGAGAGAGAGAGAGAGAGAGAGAGAGAAAAACAAAGAGAGAGAGAAAGAGAGAGAGAGAGAAAGAAAGAGAGAAAGAGAGAGAGAGAGACAGAGACAGAGACAGAGAGAAAGAGAGAGAGAGAGAGAGAGAGAGAGAGAGAGAGAGAGAGAGAGAGAGATAGAGACAGAGACGGAGACATAGAGAGAAAAGAGAGAGAGAGAGAGAGAGAGAGAGAGAGAGAGAGAGAGAGAGAGAGAGAGAGAGAGAGAGAGAGAGAGAGAGAGAGAGAGAGAGAGAGAGAGGGAGAGAGAGAGAGAGAGGGAGAGAGGGAGAGAGAGAGAGATGCACCACTGACGGTCTGCTGCTGTTACTTACTTGTGGTCCAGGGATGCCCTGTTGACCGGCAGGCCCTGACTCTCCTTGTATGCCCTGAATGGTACAGAGAGAGAGACTAGATCAGATTGTCTGTAGTCAACAATCAACCTGAGTAGAACGGAGAGAGACTACTGTAGATCAGAATACTGTATATCAGAGACTACCGTAGATCCGAATACTGTATTTCAGAAACTACTGTAGATCAGAGACTACTGTAGATCAGATTGTAGATCAGAGACTACTGTATTTCAAAAACTACTGTAGATCAGAATACTGTAGTTCAGAGACTACTGTAGATCAGAGACTACTGTAGATCAGAATACTGTAGTTCAGAGACTACTGTAGATCAGATTGTAGAACAGATTGTAGATCAGAGAATATTATATTTCAGAAACTACTGTATTTCAGAAACTACTGTAGACCAGATGTTGTACAGTAAACTTGGCCTACTGATAATGTTTGTGTACTTTGAATGAATGCAAAACTCTGTTTAAGTTGCCTACACTACAGTTGAAGTAGCCCCACTATAGTTTAAGTACCCTAGACTACAGTTTAAGTAGCCTAGACTAGAGTCTAAGTAGCCTACACTAGAGTTTAAGTAGCCTAGACTAGAGTTTAAATAGCCTACACTAGAGTCTAAGTAGCCTAGACTAGAGTCTAATTAGCCTACACTAGAGTCTAAGTAACCTACACTAGAGTCTAAGTAACCTACACTAGAGTCTAATTAGCCTACACTAGAGTCTAAGTAACCTACACTAGAGTCTAAGTAACCTACACTAGAGTCTAAGTAGCCTACACTAGAGTCTTAGCAGCCTAGACTAGAGTTTAAGTAGCATAGACTAGAGTCTAAGTAGCCTACACTAGAGTTTAAGTAGCCTAGACTAGAGTTTAAGTAGCCTACAATAGAGTCTTAGTAGCCTACACTAGAGTCTAAGTAGCCTAGACTAGAGTTTAAGTAGCCTAGACTAGTCTAAGTAGCCTACACTAGAGTTTAAGTAGCCTAGACTAGAGTTTAAGTAGCCTACACTAGAGTCTAAGTAGCCTACACTAGAGTTTAAGTAGCCTACACTAGAGTTTAAGTAACCTACACTAGAGTCTAAGTAGCCTAGACTAGAGTCTTAGTAGCCTACACTAGAGTTTCAGTAGCCTAGACTAGTCTAAGTAGCCTACACTAGAGTTTAAGTAGCCTACACTAGAGTTTAAGTAGCCTAGACTAGAGTCTTAGTAGCCTACACTAGAGTTTAAGTAACCTAGACTAGAGTCTTAGTAGCCTAGACTAGAGTCTTAGTAGCCTAGACTAGAGTCTTAGTAGCCTAGACTAGAGTCTAAGTAGCCTACACTAGAGTTTAAGTAACCTACACTAGAGTCTAAGTAGCCTAGACTAGAGTCTTAGTAGCCTAGACTAGAGTCTAAGTAGTCTACACTAGAGTTTAAGTAGCCTAGACTAGAGTCTAAGTAACCTACACTAGAGTTTAAGTAGCCTAGACTAGAGTCTTAGTAGCCTAGACTAGAGTCTAAGTAACCTACACTAGAGTCTAAGTAACCTACACTAGAGTCTAAGTAGCCTACACTAGAGTTTAAGTAACCTACACTAGAGTCTAAGTAGCCTACACTAGAGTCTAAGTAACCTACACTAGAGTCTTAGTAGCCTAGACTAGAGTCTAAGTAACCTACACTAGAGTCTAAGTAACCTACACTAGAGTCTTAGTAGCCTAAACTAGAGTCTAAGTAGCCTAGACTAGAGTCTTAGTAGCCTAGACTAGAGTCTCAGTAGCCTACACTAGAGTCTAGACTAGACATGAACAAACTGTTGTTATGCCCTCCCCCTCCCAACTTCCTGATACCAGCTTTGATTAAGTGGATCGAAGACATTTTCCGCTTTGACTGTTTGGATTGTGAACTCGGGAATTGTGAGAAAAAAACAACAACATTGAATATAGAGCTTCAGACAGACAGGAAATGGTTTAACGATAACAGAGCTGCCTGGAACTGTGTGTTAATCATATCCTTGAGACTATGCTGCCTGGAACTGTGTGTTAGTCATATCCTTGAGTCTATGCTGCCTGGAACTGTGTGTTAGTCATATCCTTGAGACTATGCTGCCTGGAACTGTGTGTTAGTCATATCCTTGAGACTATGCTGCCTGGAACTGTGTGTTAGTCATATCCTTGAGACTATGCTGCCTGGAACTGTGTGTTAGTCATATCCTTGTTGAGACTATGCTGCCTGGAACTGTGTGTTAGTCATATCCTTGTTGAGACTATGCTGCCTGGAACTGTGTGTTAGTCATATCCTTGTTGAGACTATGCTGCCTGGAACTGTGTGTTAGTCATATCCTTGTTGAGACTATGCTGCCTGGAACTGTGTGTTAGTCATATCCTTGTTGAGACTATGCTGCCTGGAACTGTGTGTTAGTCATATCCTTGAGACTATGCTGCCTGGAACTGTGTGTTAGTCATGTCCTTGAGACTATGCTGCCTGGAACTGTGTGTTAGTCATATCCTTGAGACTATGCTGCCTGGAACTGTGTGTTAGTCATATCCTTGAGACTATGCTGCCTGGAACTGTGTGTTAGTCATATCCTTGTTGAGACTATGCTGCCTGGAACTGAACTGTGTGTTAGTCATATCCTTGTTGAGACTATGCTGCCTGGAACTGTGTGTTAGTCATATCCTTGTTGAGACTATGCTGCCTGGAACTGTGTGTTAGTCATATCCTTGTTGAGACTATGCTGCCTGGAACTGTGTGTTAGTCATATCCTTGTTGAGACTAATGCTGCCTGGAACTGTGTGTTAGTCATATCCTTGAGACTATGCTGCCTGGAACTGTGTGTTAGTCATATCCTTGTTGAGACTATGCTGCCTGGAACTGTGTGTTAGTCATATCCTTGAGACTATGCTGCCTGGAACTGTGTGTTAGTCATATCCTTGAGACTATGCTGCCTGGAACTGTGTGTTAGTCATATCCTTGAGACTATGCTGCCTGGAACTGTGTGTTAGTCATATCCTTGTTGAGACTATGCTGCCTGGAACTGTGTGTTAGTCATATCCTTGTTGAGACTATGCTGCCTGGAACTGTGTGTTAGTCATATCCTTGTTGAGACTATGCTGCCTGGAACTGTGTGTTAGTCATATCCTTGAGACTATGCTGCCTGAAACTGTGTGTTAGTCATATCCTTGAGACTATGCTGCCTGGAACTGTGTGTTAGTCATATCCTTGTTGAGACTATGCTGCTCCGTTCGACCAGACACAGGTCTACACAGAGGGAAAGAGGCCTGTGAGATGGTTGAAAATGTTGGTGGGGCCTGTTGTACTGTTGTTTGTTAATAAAGGCCCAGTGTAGTAAAAAACAACAACATGATTGTCCTGTGTTTTATATATAATTACACACTATGAGGTTGTAACAATACTGTGAAATTGTGAAAATGACTGTCTAGTTAGGGCTGTGTGTAGTGATGTATAATGACCATCTGTCTGTGTGTAGTGATGTATAATGACCATCTGTCTGTGTGTAGTGATGTATAATGACCATCTGTCTGTGTGTAGTGATGTATAATGACCATCTGTCTAGTTAGGGCTGTGTGTAGTGATGGATAATGACCATCTGTCTGTGTGTAGTGATGTATAATGACCATCTGTCTGTGTGTAGTGATGTATAATGACCATCTGTCTAGTTAGGGCTGTGTGTAGTGATGGATAATGACCATCTGTCTGTGTGTAGTGATGTATAATGACCATCTGTCTGTGTGTAGTGATGTATAATGACCATCTGTCTGTGTGTAGTGATGTATAATGACCATCTGTCTGTGTGTAGTGATGTATAATGACCATCTGTCTGTGTGTAGTGATGTATAATGACCATCTGTCTAGTTAGGGCTGTGTGTAGTGATGTATAATGACCGTCTGTCTGTGTGTAGTGATGTATAATGACCATCTGTCTGTGTGTAGTGATGTATAATGACCATCTGTCTGTGTGTAGTGATGTATAATGACCATCTGTCTGTGTGTAGTGATGTATAATGACCATCTGTCTAGTTAGGGCTGTGTGTAGTGATGTATAATGACCATCTGTCTAGTTAGGGCTGTGTGTAGTGATGTATAATGACCATCTGTCTAGTTAGGGCTGTGTGTAGTGATGTATAATGACCATCTGTCTAGTTAGGGCTGTGTGTAGTGATGTATAATGACCATCTGTCTAGTTAGGGCTGTGTGTAGTGATGTATAATGACCGTCTGTCTGTGTGTAGTGATGTATAATGACCATCTGTCTGTGTGTAGTGATGTATAATGACCATCTGTCTGTGTGTAGTGATGTATAATGACCATCTGTCTGTGTGTAGTGATGTATAATGACCATCTGTCTGTGTGTAGTGATGTATAATGACCATCTGTCTAGTTAGGGCTGTGTGTAGTGATGTATAATGACCATCTGTCTGTGTGTAGTGATGTATAATGACCATCTGTCTGTGTGTAGTGATGTATAATGACCATCTGTCTGTGTGTAGTGATGTATAATGACCATCTGTCTAGTTAGGGCTGTGTGTAGTGATGGATAATGACCATCTGTCTGTGTGTAGTGATGTATAATGACCATCTGTCTGTGTGTAGTGGTGTATAATGACCATCTGTCTAGTTAGGGCTGTGTGTAGTGATGGATAATGACCATCTGTCTGTGTGTAGTGATGTATAATGACCATCTGTCTGTGTGTAGTGATGTATAATGACCATCTGTCTAGTTAGGGCTGTGTGTAGTGATGTATAATGACCATCTGTCTGTGTGTAGTGATGTATAATGACCATCTGTCTGTGTGTAGTGATGTATAATGACCATCTGTCTGTGTGTAGTGATGTATAATGACCATCTGTCTAGTTAGGGCTGTGTGTAGTGATGTATAATGACCATCTGTCTAGTTAGGGCTGTGTGTAGTGATGTATAATGACCATCTGTCTAGTTAGGGCTGTGTGTAGTGATGTATAATGACCATCTGTCTAGTTAGGGCTGTGTGTAGTGATGTATAATGACCGTCTGTCTGTGTGTAGTGATGTATAATGACCATCTGTCTGTGTGTAGTGATGTATAATGACCATCTGTCTGTGTGTAGTGATGTATAATGACCATCTGTCTGTGTGTAGTGATGTATAATGACCATATGTCTAGTTAGGGCTGTGTGTAGTGATGGATAATGACCGTCTGTCTGTGTGTAGTGATGTATAATGACCGTCTGTCTAGTTAGGGCTGTGTGTAGTGATGTATAATGACCATCTGTCTGTGTGTAGTGATGTATAATGAATAATCAGATACACTTTCTCACCTGGTTTCCTTTGGGACCAGCTTGGCCGTCCAGCCCAGCGAGACCCTGTGAACATATTTGAGACACGTTTAGTTTTAACAGCTTTAGCAGCATTGCAGTAGTATTGCAGTAGTATTGCAGTATTATTGCAGTAGTATTGCAGTAGTATTGCAGAAGCATTACAGTAGTATTGCAGTAGTATTGCAGTAGTATTGCAGAAGCATTGCAGTAGTATTGCAGTATTGTAGAGGCACAGCTTTAGCAGCATTGCAGTAGTATTGCAGTAGTATTGCAGTAGTATTGCAGAAGCATTGCAGTAGCATTGCAGTAGTATTGCAGTAGCATTGCAGTAGTATTGCAGTAGTATTGCAGAAGCATTGCAGTAGCATTGCAGTAACATTGCAGTAACATTGCAGTAGTATTGCAGTAGTATTGCAGAAGCATTGCAGTAGCATTGTAGTAGTATTGCAGTAGTATTGCAGTAGCATTTCAGTAGCATTGCAGTAGTATTGCAGTAGTATTGCAGAAGCATTGCAGTAGCATTGCAGTAACATTGCAGTAACATTGCAGTAGTATTGCAGTAGTATTGCAGAAGCATTGCAGTAGCATTGTAGTAGTATTGCACTAGTATTGCAGTAGTATTGCAGTAGCATTGCAGTAGTATTTCAGTATTGTAGAGGCACAGCTTTAGCAGCATTGCAGTAGTATTGCAGTAGTATTGCAGAAGCATTGCAGTAACATTGCAGTAACATTGCAGTAGTATTGCAGTAGTATTGCAGAAGCATTACAGTAGTATTGCAGTAGTATTGCATTAGTATTGCAGAAGCATTGCAGTAGAATTACAGTAGCATTGCAGTAACATTGCAGTAGTATTGCAGTAGTATTGCAGTAGTATTGCAGTAGCATTGCAGTAGTATTGCAGTATTGTAGAGGTACTGTATACATACACGCTGTCCACCAGTCCCAGGGGATCCTCTAGGACCAAGCAATCCTCTAGGACCCTGTAAAACAGAAGCATGTACAGGTCAGAAACAGAAACACACATATAAACATTACAATTCTAAACAGCAAGTGTTGTTCGAGGGTGATTTTGCAACTACGGGGACTTTGGCATTGTTGACAAAAATAAATATGAAATACTTTTTTTTTCATTTTGTCAGGAACCATTAACTGGTAATGGCTGTAAACCATTTTATATTCAACAATACACATTTCCCCCCAAACACTTTCTCCAGACGTTTTCCTATTTATATTCATCCAGATACAGTGAGGGGGAAACAGTATTTAGTCAGCCACCAATTGTGCAAGTTCTCCCACTTAAAAAGATGGGAGAGGCCTGCGTGGAGCCCCAGATCGAGGGAGATTATCAGTGGTCTTGTATGTCTTCCATTTCCTAATAATTGCTCCCACAGTTGATTTCTTCAAACCAAGCTGCTTACCTATTGCAGATTCAGTCTTCCCAGCCTGGTGCAGGTCTACAATTTTGTTTCTGGTGTCCTTTGACAGCTCTTTGGTCTTGGCCATAGTGGAGTTTGGAGTGTGACTGTTTGAGGTTGTGGACAGGTGTCTTTTATACTGATACCAAGTTCAAACAGGTGCCATTAATACAGGTAACAAGTGGAGGACAGAGGAGCCTCTTAAAGAAGAAGTTTCAGGTCTGTGTGAGCCAGAAATCTTGCTTGCTTGTAGGTGACCAAATACTTAATAATTTGCAAATAAATTCATTCGCTCAGTTGTGCACCGGGGCCTCCCACTCCTCTTTCTATTCTGGTTAGAGCCAGTTTGCGCTGTTCTGTGAAGGGAGTAGCACACAGCGTTGTACGAAATCTTCAGTTTCTTGACAATTTCTCGCATGGAATAACCTTCATTAGACTGATGAGTTTCAGAAGAAAGGTATTTGTTTCTGGCCATTTTGAGCCTGTAATCAAACCCACAAATGCTGATGCTCCAGATACTCAACTAGTCCAAAGAAGGACAGTTTTATTGCTTCTTTAATCGGGACAACAGTTTTCAGCTGTGCTAACATAATTACAAAATGGTTTTCTAATGATCAATTAGCCTTTTAAAAATGACAAACTTGGATTAGCTAACACAACGTGACATTGGAACACAGGAGTGATGGTTGCTGATAATGGGCCTCTGTACGCCTATGTAGATATTCCATAAAAAAATCTGCCGTTTCCAGCTACAATAGTCATTTACAACATTAACAATGTATATAACTGTATTTCTGATCAATTTTATGTTATTAAATACCAGCTGGGACCAGCAGCTCTTAAATACCAGCTGAGCCATCAGCTCTTAAATACCAGCTGAGCCATCAGCTCTTAAATACCAGCTGGGCCATCAGCTCTTAAATACCAGCTGGGCCATCAGCTCTTAAATACCAGCTGGGCCATCAGCTCTTAAATACCAGCTGGATCATCAGCTCTTAAATACCAGCTGGGACCAGCAGCTCTTAAATACCAGCTGGGACCAGCAGCTCTTAAATACCAGCTGAGCCAGCAGCTCTTAAATACCAGCTGGGACCAGCAGCTCTTAAATACCAGCTGGGACCAGCAGCTCTTAAATACCAGCTGAGCCATCAGCTCTTAAATACTAGCTGGGACCAGCAGCTCTTAAATACCAGCTGGGACCAGCAGCTCTTAAATACCAGCTGAGCCAGCAGCTCTTAAATACCAGCTGAGCCATCAGCTCTTAAATACCAGCTGAGCCATCAGCTCTTAAATACCAGCTGGGACCAGCAGCTCTTAAATACCAGCTGGGACCAGCAGCTCTTAAATACCAGCTGGGACCAGCAGCTCTTAAATACCAGCTGAGCCAGCAGCTCTTAAATACCAGCTGGGACCAACAGCTCTTAAATACCAGCTGTTCCATACCAGCTGGGACCAGCAGCTCTTAAATACCAGCTGAGCCAGCAGCTCTTAAATACCAGCTGGGACCAGCAGCTCTTAAATACCAGCTGAGCCAGCAGCTCTTAAATACCAGCTGGGAACAGCAGCTCTTAAATACCAGCTGAGCCAGCAGCTCTTAAATACCAGCTGGGACCAGCAGCTCTTAAATACCAGCTGGGACCAGCAGCTCTTAAATACCAGCTGAGCCATCAGCTCTTAAATACCAGCTGGGCCATCAGCTCTTAAATACCAGCTGGGACCAGCAGCTCTTAAATACCAGCTGAGCCATCAACTCTTAAATACCAGCTGAGCCATCAGCTCTTAAATACCAGCTGGGCCATCAGCTCTTAAATACCAGCTGGGACCAGCAGCTCTTAAATACCAGCTGAGCCAGCAGCTCTTAAATACCAGCTGAGCCATCAGCTCTTAAATACCAGCTGAGCCATCAGCTCTTAAATACCAGCTGGGACCAGCAGCTCTTAAATACCAGCTGGGACCAGCAGCTCTTAAATACCAGCTGGGACCAGCTGCTCTTAAATACCAGCTGAGCCAGCAGCTCTTAAATACCAGCTGGGACCAGCAGCTCTTAAATACCAGCTGAGCCATATCAGCTGGGACCAGCAGCTCTTAAATACCAGCTGAGCCAGCAGCTCTTAAATACCAGCTGAGCCATCAGCTCTTAAATACCAGCTGGGCCATCAGCTCTTAAATACCAGCTGGGACCAGCAGCTCTTAAATACCAGCTGAGCCATCAGCTCTTAAATACCAGCTGAGCCATCAGCTCTTAAATACCAGCTGGGCCATCAGCTCTTAAATACCAGCTGGGACCAGCAGCTCTTAAATACCAGCTGAGCCATCAGCTCTTAAATACCAGCTGAGCCATCAGCTCTTAAATACCAGCTGGGCCATCAGCTCTTAAATACCAGCTGGGACCAGCAGCTCTTAAATACCAGCTGAGCCATCAGCTCTTAAATACCAGCTGAGCCATCAGCTCTTAAATACCAGCTGGGCCATCAGCTCTTAAATACCAGCTGGGACCAGCAGCTCTTAAATACCAGCTGAGCCATCAGCTCTTAAATACCAGCTGGGACCAGCAGCTCTTAAATACCAGCTGAGCCATCAGCTCTTAAATACCAGCTGAGCCATCAGCTCTTAAATACCAGCTGAGCCATCAGCTCTTAAATACCAGCTGAGCCATCAGCTCTTAAATACCAGCTGGGCCATCAGCTCTTAAATACCAGCTGGGACCAGCAGCTCTTAAATACCAGCTGAGCCATCAGCTCTTAAATACCAGCTGAGCCATCAGCTCTTAAATACCAGCTGGGGCACCTCATTGTTAACTTACAGAGACACCAGTCTCAGGGATGGTTAACTCTGGAAATCTCTTCAGTCGCCACTGAGTTACATTAATCTGCTTTTATTTTTTTTGCACCTCACTTGTGGAACAATCGTCAAGGCTTTCTAAAGGTGGATGAATTGGTGCCCTCTTTTTTATTTTTTAAGTAAACAAATGAATAATAAATCAACCCCCCGGGGAACACAACAAAGCCTGTAGTTGCAGAATCATCAATGGTGTTGGCAGAATGTACAGTGTCCACTGAAGTCTAGCTGAGAAATAGCAACACTGACCTCAAGTGGCCATTATGGTAACTACAAGTACTTAACTGCTCACTGATCTGTATTTACTGCAGTCTTTTGTCTTTTGGACATTTGTACAATAAATAGGACAGAGAAAATTGGGCCATACAGACCATACATTGAGGATATCTTTCTATGGTTCATATGAGGCCAGCCAGGAGGAGAATGAAGTTATCTCTCATGGGTAAAGTGAGAAAAGCTTCTCAAGCTATATATCTCCAGTTTTCTATTTTCATTCCTATATATTTCCTGTGAGGAGCTATTAGATACTCCAACTCTGTCTGTCTCACACATGGGAGAGGTAGGGAGAGGAGGGAAGTAGGGAAAGGTAGGGAGAGGAGGGAATTGGGGAGGGAGAGGAGGGGAGAGAAAGGAGAAGTGGGCAGAGGTAGGGAGAGGAGGGAAGTAGGGAAAGGTAGGGAGAGGAGGGAAGTAGGGAAAGGAGAAGTGGGCAGAGGTAGGGAGAGGAGGGAAGTAGGGAAAGGAGAAGTGGGCAGAGGTAGGGAGAGGAGGGAAGTAGGGAAAGGTAGGGAGAGGAGGGAAGTAGGGAAAGGAGAAGTGGGCAGAGGTAGGGAGAGGAGGGAAGTAGGGAAAGGTAGGGAGAGGAGGGGAGAGAAAGGAGAAGTGGGCAGAGGTAGGGAGAGGAGGGAAGTAGGGAAAGGAGAAGTGGGCAGAGGTAGGGAGAGGAGGGAAGTAGGGAAAGGTAGGGAGAGGAGGGGAGAGAAAGGAGAAGTGGGCAGAGGTAGGGAGAGGAGGGAAGTAGGGAAAGGAGAAGTGGGCAGAGGTAGGGAGAGGAGGGAAGTAGGGAAAGGAGAAGTGGGCAGAGGTAGGGAGAGGAGGGAAGTAGGGAAAGGAGAAGTGGGCAGAGGTAGGGAGAGGAGGGAAGTAGGGAAAGGAGAAGTGGGCAGAGGTAGGGAGAGGAGGGAAGTAGGGGAGGGAAATGAGAGAAGAGGAAAAGTGGTAAGAGATAGATAGCTTTGTCAATGTGAAAATATGTTTCCCATCCCAATAAAGCCCCTTAAATTGATATTGAAATTAAAAATTGAATTGATAAGGAGGGAAGAAAGGGAGGGGATGAAGGGTTTGGGAGAGGAGAAGTGGGGAGAGGTAGGGAGAGGAAGGAGGGGAGAGATGAGGAGGGAAGGAGAAGGCGATTGGGGAAAAGAAGGTTGGGAGGAAAGTGCAAAGAGAGAAGGGTGGGGTCTTCTGTTTAAGGAATTGATGTAATGGGCATAGAGGGGAAGTGGGCAGGTAAGAAGTGTGTGTTGGGGGAAGGAGACTGAGGCGTTTAGGTGATGTCATCTTCAACCTCTGGGCCACTATTTTCCTTGCACCTCTGCAAGTCTGTCTGAAGCATAATACTCTGATACACAAGTCTGTTATCTGTGACAATGGTATTACACATTAGAAAATACTTACACTCTCTCCAGCCAGACCCCTCTGTCCGATCTCACCGTCCTCGCCCTGTCGAGAAGAGAGCGAAGAGAAGAGTGGGTTATTGTGGAATAGAGGGAGAGGTTTATCAGACAGCATCATGGGATGTGTAGTTTGGGGGTACTCACTCTCTGGCCATCCTCTCCTGGAGCACCTGGAGAGCCGGTGGACCCCAGCTCACCCTGCAGAGAGAGAGATGTCTTTACTGTCTTTACTCTGTCTTTATCTGTCTTTACTCTGTCTTTCTGTTTTTATCTGTCTTTACTCTGTCTTTACTCTGTCTTTATTCTGTCTTTACTCTGTCTTTACTGTCTTTACTCTGTCTTTCTGTCTGTATCTGTCTTTACTCTGTCTTTACTCTGTCTTGACTGTCTTTACTCTGTCTTTACTGTCTTTACTCTGTCTTGAGTGTCTTGACTCTGTCTTTACTGTCTTTACTCTGTCTTTACTGTATTTACTCTGTCTTTACTCTG
>NC_060180.1:74351551-74359051 GCF_021184085.1 Oncorhynchus gorbuscha | reverse complement strand
GTGGCAGCATCATGCTGAAGGGATGTTTTTCAGCGGCAGGGACTAGGAGACTAATCTTGATCGAGAGAAAGATGAACGGAGCAAAGTACAGAGAGATCCTTGATGAAAACCTGCTCCAGAGCACTCAGGACCTCAGACTGGGGCGACGGTTCACCTTCCAACAGGATAACGACCCTAAGCACACAGACAAGACAACGCAGGAGCGGCTTCGGGACAAGTCTCTGAATGTCCTTGAGTGGCCCAGCCAGAGCCCGGACTTGAACCCAATCTAACATCTCTGGAGAGACCTGAAAATAGCTGTGCAGCGACGCTCCCCATCCAACCTGACAGAGCTTGAGAGGATCTGCAGAGAAGAATGGGAGAAACTCCCCTAATACAGGTCTGCCAAGCTTGTAGCGTCATACCCAAGAAAACTCGAGGCTGTAATCACTGCAAAAGGTGCTTCAACAAAATATGGAAAAAGTCAAGGGGTCTGAATACTTTCCGAATGCACCGTATACCTGTTGCCAGGAAAGCTCTTCTGTTCAGCCTGACATTTAATTTTTAAAATCTTTATTTAACTTGGCAAGTCAGTTAAAAACAAATTATTATTTACAATTGTGCGCCGCCCTATGGGACTCCCAATCACGGCCGGATGTGATTCAACCTGGATTCAAACCAGGGACTGTAGTGATGCCTGCTTGCACTGAGATGCAGTGCCTTAGACCACTGCGCCCCTCGGGAGCCCCTGGGAGCCCTCAATATGTTGCAGTTAGCGTAAATAATAGCTGGATGGATATAACGTGTTTTCAGCAATGTTTTACTCTCCATGCCAAACATACTGGCTGAATATCACGTGTGTGTGTGTGTGTGTGTGTGTGTGTGTGTGTGTGTGTGTGTGTGTGTGTGTGTGTGTGTGTGTGTGTGTGTGTGTGTGTGTGTGTGTGTGTGTGTGTGTGTGTGTGTGTGTGTGTGTGTGTGTGTGCGTGCGATGCCGTTGGCATGTGTGTGTGTGTGAGAGACTCACCAAAGGCCCAGATCTTCCTGACATTCCCATTGGCCCAGGAGGACCCCTCATGGAGAGCTGTGATTGGACAGAGAGCTCATAATAAACTACAGCGAGATAACAAGCCTTTTTACACAGTCCTTATTAAACCCTATCCACCTGATCCAGGACCTTCCAAATCTAATCAGAGTGTATTTGTCCAAGGTGCCGAATACAACAGGTACAACCTTACAGTGAAATGCTAACTTACAAGCCCTTAACCAACAATGCAGTTTGAAGATAAATAAGTGTGAAGTAAAAATAGATAAGTAAAAAATGGATTCGTAAAAAAATAGATAAAAAAATAGATAAAGAAAAATAGATAAGTAAAAATTGATAAAGAAAAATAGATAAGTAGAAAAATGGATAAGTAAAAAAATAGATAAGTAAAAATTGATAAAGAAAAATAGATAAGTAAAAATTGATAAAGTAAAAAAATAGTTAAGTAAAAATAGATAAGTTAAAAAAAGATAAGTAAAAATTGATAAGTAAAAAATAGATAAGTAAAAACATAGATAAGGGTCTTGTAAGCATCATTCACCGGACTGCAGTTGATGTCTGAACACTGTCTCTCAAATGGCACCCTATTCCTTAAATAGTGCACTGCATTATGTTCTGAGTCAGACCCTAACATTATATACAGTATTGATGTAATATAGTCATATTTCAGGTAGTATATAATACAGAAGATAGTTGTGCCCTAACCTGCCATTATATACAGTATAGTTAATATAGCGTTATAATATCAAAATTTTAATAAAACCATATAAGATAGTTGTGCCCTAACCTGCCATTATATACAGTATAGTTAATATAGCGTTATAATATCAAAACTTTAATAAAACCATATAAGATAGCTGTGCCCTAACCTGCCATTATATACAGTATAGTTAATATAGCGTTATAATATCAAAACTTTAATAAAACCATAGAAGATAGTTGTGTTGTTTAGTTGTGTCTTACCCTGGCTTGGGACAGGATCGCCTGGGCTTGGGCCTCCTGAGCTGAGACCACTGGTCCCTTATGTGCATCTCCACCAGCACGGAACTGTCAATCACAACACAAGAGACGAAAGCGTTAGAGAACAAGCAAAGCAAACACACAAAGACACAAACTACTGAGCAGCCGTCACACATTACGACATCTCAGAAAACGATAGGATCTCTGTGGGCAGCCGTCACACATTACGACATCTCAGAACACTATAGGATCTCTGTGGGCAGCCGTCACACATTACGACATCTCAGAACACTATAGGATCTCTGTGGGCAGCTGTCACACATTACGACATCTCAGAACACTATAGGATCTCTGTGGGCAGCCGTCACACATTACGACATCTCAGAACACTATAGGATCTCTGTGGGCAGCCGTCACACATTACGACATCTCAGAACAGGATCTCTGTGGGCAGCCGTCACACATTACGACATCTCAGAACACTATAGGATCTCTGTGGGCAGCCGTCACACATTACGACATCTCAGAACACTATAGGATCTCTGTGGGCAGCCGTCACACATTACGACATCTCAGAACAGGATAGGATCTCTGTGGGCAGCCGTCACACATTACGACATCTCAGAACACTATAGGATCTCTGTGGGCAGCCGTCACACATTACGACATCTCAGAACACTCTGTGGGCAGCCGTCAGGAACACTATAGGATCTCTGTGGGCAGCCGTCACACATTACGACATCTCAGAACTCAGAACACTCTCAGAACAGGATAGGATCTCTGTGGGCAGCCGTCACACATTACGACATCTCAGAACACTATAGGATCTCTGTGGGCAGCCGTCACACATTACGACATCTCAGAACACTACAGGATCTCTGTGGGCAGCCCTATGTGAAAAGAATATATATATATATATTTTTTTTTAATATATATTTTTGAGGTCAGACCTTTCGTTTGGCTAATAATACACACTCTCTCTATATTATTTATATATATATATATATATATGTAAAATATAATATATATTCTTTATGCAGCCCTGTGTGTTCATCAGCATCACTGGTCGTCCCAGACAGACGATGGTCCCGCCACCCCTACTCAGACGTTGCAAGCATCAACCAATGGTTGCTTGCCACGTCACCGACCATGCCTTCAGGCACCAGATAGCTCTAACACATGATGTGGTAAGCTGACACGTAAAATACCTATCTGGCATGAGTCAGCGAAGTCTGAGCAGGGGAACGCCAACATATCCATCACGGACACTGAGTTGCAGCCCTGCAGTGTGTCTAAACCCGTCACTGGGCTCCATGACAGATCCATTAGATCCAAAATGTCCGCCGAGCTGCATGCAGAGTGGTTACACAGTCACCGGTTCCAGTCCACTGCACCCAGTGACTTTTACAAGCTGAATGACTGAGGTTTATATGTACCGAGGGCTTAACGGGAATACAGTGAGGTGAAGTGTGTTAAACAAGGTGACTTCACGGTCCAAAACAGAGACACCACAGTTGACTGGAGGTTACATATGACCTAATGGAAACAGGTAGCTGGTAGTCAGACAGCCAGGACATATGGAGGTTGATGGAAAGGTGTTTCTTCATGGGTTAAAGAGAAATGTTGTGGGTTGCATTTTGGGCCTTTAGACAATGATGAACGCTAATAACATAGAATACAATATAGAAGATAAGGCTGAGGACAGATGGAAGGTGGGAGAGAGGGGGGGGGGGGAGGAGACTTACTGCCAACATGAAAATTGAATATTTTATAAGACCAGCAGCAGTAGGAAGAGAGGGAAGGAGAGAGGTAGAGAGAGAAGGAGAGAGGAAGAGAGGGAAGGAGAGAGGTAGAGAGAGAGGTCGGATGAGGTAAGAGGGGACTTACTGGCAGCATGAAAATGGAACCTTTTATAAGAGCAGCAGCAGTAGGAAGAGAGGGAAGGAGAGAGGTAGAGAGGGAAGAATAGAGGTAGAGAGCAAAGGAGAGAGGTAGAGAGCGAAGGAGAGAGGTAGAGAGCGAAGGAGAGAGGTAGAGAGCAAAAGAGAGAGGTAGAGAGCAAAGGAGAGAGGTAGAGAGCGAAGGAGAGATAGAGAGCGAAGGAGAGAGGTAGAGAGCGAAGGAGAGAGGTAGAGAGCGAAGGAGAGAGGTAGAGAGGGAAGGAGAGAGGTAGAGAGCGAAGGAGAGAGGTAGAGAGCGAAGGAGAGAGGTAGAGAGCGAAGGAGAGTGGTAGAGGGCGAAGGAGAGAGGTAGAGAGCGAAGGAGAGAGGTAGAGAGCGAAGGAGAGAGGTAGAGGGCGAAGGAGAGAGGTAGAGAGCAAAGGAGAGAGGTAGAGAGCGAAGGAGAGAGGTAGAGAGCGAAGGAGAGAGGTAGAGAGCGAAGGAGAGAGGTAGAGAGCAAAGGAGAGAGGTAGAGAGCGAAGGAGAGAGGTAGAGAGCGAAGGAGAGAGGTAGAGAGCGAAGGAGAGAGGTAGGTAGCAAAGGAGAGAGGTAGAGAGCGAAGGAGAGAGGTAGAGAGTGAAGGAGAGAGGTAGAGGGCGAAGGAGAGAGGTAGAGAGCAAAGGAGAGAGGTAGAGAGCGAAGGAGAGAGGTAGAGAGCGAAGGAGAGAGGTAGAGGGCGAAGGAGAGAGGTAGAGAGCAAAGGAGAGAGGTAGAGAGCGAAGGAGAGAGGTAGAGAGCGAAGGAGAGAGGTAGAGAGCGAAGGAGAGAGGTAGAGAGCGAAGGAGAGAGGTAGAGAGCAAAGGAGAGAGGTAGAGAGCGAAGGAGAGAGGTAGAGAGCGAAGGAGAGAGGTAGAGAGCAAAGGAGAGAGGTAGAGAGCAAAGGAGAGAGGTAAGAGAGCGAAGGAGAGAGGTAGAGAACGAAGAAAGATGAGGTAAGAGGGAAGGAGAGAGGTAGAGAATGAAGAAAGATGAGGTAAGAGGGAAGGAGAGAGGTAGAGAATGAAGAAAGATGAGGTAAGAGGGGACTTACTGGCAGCATTAGAAGGGTACCTGGAGGACCAGGAACTCCGTCTGAACCAGGAAGACCAGCACGCCCTGGAGGACCCTGGGTAATGTAGGAGAGAGAGAGAGAGAGAGAGAGAGAGAGAGAGAGAGAGAGAGAGAGAGACAGACAGACAGACAGACAGACAGACAGACAGACAGACAGACAGACAGACAGACAGACAGACAGACAGACAGACAGACAGACAGACAGACAGACAGACAGACAGACAGACAGACAGACAGACAGACAGACAGACAGACAGACAGACATTTGGTTATTATAGAATCATTTAGAGAGGTTGACTACAAAGTTAAAGGGGAAGGAACTTCTTAATCATGATCACATAGGAAATATACATGATTACTGATATAAATCTGTAAAGAGGAAAAGAGTATGTGGGTACTGACGAGCAGAGGGGTGGGACTTCCTACTGTGAATTAGCAGAGGGGTGGGGCTTCCTACTGTGAATTAGCAGAGGGGTGGGGCTTCCGACTGTGAATTAGCAGAGGGGTGGGGCTTCCTACTGTGAATTAGCAGAGGGGTGGGACTTCCTACTGTGAAATAGCAGAGGGGTGGGACTTCCTACTGTGAATAAGCAGAGGACTTAAAACTAGCATCCAGCCATGCAAAAATACATTGCATTTATTAGCATTGTGAAATCAATGTAAAGGTATGTGGTGGGCACTCAGACACATCATCACAACATTATGTTGTTGATAAAGAACTGAGGAAAAATAGTTATGCTAATGCTAATGATTTAACGGATATGCTATCGCAAGACGAATGCACTCTGGTTTAACTGTAAATCGCTCCGGATTATAAATCACAGTATATCCACTGTATTACCACCAGCGGGCCAGGCCAGGACTAGATCTCTTTAGCAGGCCAGGACTAGATCTCTTTAGCAGGCCATGACTAGATCTCTTTAACAGGCCAGTACTAGATCTCTTTAACAGGCCAGGACTAGATCTCTTTAGCAGGCCAGGACTAGATCTCTTTAGCAGGCCATGACTAGATCTCTTTAACAGGCCAGTACTAGATCTCTTTAGCAGGCCAGGACTAGATCTCTTTAGCAGGCCAGGACTAGATCTCTTTAGCAGGCCAGGACTAGATCTCTTTAGCAGGCCATGACTAGATCTCTTTAGCAGGCCATGACTAGATCTCTTTAGCAGGCCAGGACTAGATCTCTTTAGCAGGCCAGGACTAGATCTCTTTAGCAGGCCAGGACTAGATCTCTTTAGCAGGCCAGGACTAGATATCTTTAGCAGGCCAGGACTAGATCTCTTTAGCAGGCCAGGACTAGATCTCTTTAACAGACCAGGTCAGGACTAGATCTCTTTAACAGACCAGACCAGGGCTATATCTCTTTAACAGACCAGTGCTAGATCTCTTTAACAGACCAGGGCTAGATCTCTTTAACAGGCCAGGGCTAGATCTCTTTACCAGACCAGACCAGGGCTAGCTCTCTTTAACAGACCAGGGCTAGATCTCTTTAACAGGCCAGGGCTAGATCTCTTTAACAGACCAGGTCAGGGTTAGATCTCTTTAGCAGACCAGGCCAGGGCATGACCTCTTTAGCAGACCAGGCCAGGGCATGATCTCTTTAGCAGACCAGGCCAGGGCATGATCTCTTTAGCAGACCAGACCAGGGCATGATCTCTTTAGCAGACCAGACCAGGGCATGATCTCTTTAGCAAGCTAGTCACACGCTCTGATCTAGTCTCTGTCTGTCTCAGACGTGCTCTGCTGGGTCAAATTGTTCCCATGTGTTACTGCTTCCCTTCTCTGACTAACTGACTGCCTGACTGACTGCCTGACAGCCTAACTGTCTGGCTGGTTGACTGCCTGACTGACTGCCTGACAGTCTAACTGTCTGGCTGGTTGACTGCCTGACTGACTGCCTGACAGTCTAACTGTCTGGCTGGTTGACTGCCTGACTGACTGCCTGACAGTCTAACTGTCTGGATGGTTGACTGCCTGCCTGACTGCCTGACAGTCTAACTGTCTGGCTGGTTGACTGCCTGACTGATTGCCTGACAGTCTAACTGTCTGGCTGGTTGACTGCCTGACTGATTGCCTGACAGCCTAACTGTCTGGCTGGTTGACTGCCTGACTGCCTGACAGCCTAACTGTCTGGCTGGTTGACTGCCTGACTGATTGCCTGACAGCCTACCTGTCTGGCTGGTTGACTGCCTGACAGTCTAACTGTCTGGCTGGTTGACTGCCTGACTGCCTGACAGTCTAACTGTCTGGCTGGTTGACTGCCTGCCTGACTGCCTGACAGTCTAACTGTCTGGCTGGTTGACTGCCTGACTGACTGCCTGACAGTCTAACTGTCTGGCTGGTTGACTGCCTGCCTGACAGTCTAACTGTCTGGCTGGTTGACTGCCTGCCTTGCTGTCTTATCCAGAGGGATACCCAGAGAGCTACATACGGCTAACTCTGTAATGGCACCCTATTCCCTATATAGTGAATAGGGTGCCATTCTAAACTTAGCCATAGACTCTTTACTGCCCCCCAGTCAACACACA
>NC_060180.1:74314051-74349051 GCF_021184085.1 Oncorhynchus gorbuscha | reverse complement strand
TTCTAGGAAGAAAAAACAAACTCGCACTACAGATTCTTAAAGAGGGGACACTTATTCAGTGTCAATCAATCAAACTAAATGTCCTCATATCCACAGTCCCTGGGCTGTGTCCCAAATGCCGATATAGGGCACTACTTTAGACAGGGGTCCAGTGCAGCCCTTAAAGAAGTACATTGACACTCTAAGGGTGCCTTATTGTTTGATGTGCTGCTGGAGGGTCTGAGGTCGGCTTTAAGGCCCCTTGAAACTGAGACATTGAGAGAAAAAAACAGCCAGCGACCCAAATAGCACACTATGCCCTATATAGTGTACTACTTTTAACCCGGGCCAATTGGGAATAGGGATGTAGTTCTACAACTATGTGTTGTTGAGGGTAATCTGAGTTATTTGGTTTCCCGGGCCTGCCCCTCGGTCTTCCTCCCCTCCTTTCCTTCTTTCCTCTCCTCCCTTTCCTCTCCTTCTCCTCCCCAGTGCAGTAGCAAGCCGTGGCTGATTGACCTCTTTTCTCCCCGTGGTATGAAGGTGTGGGGCTCTACTACAAACCCAGCCGAAGGAGAAGGACACAGAGAAACGACTTCCTATATAGGCATACCTGCTGGCTTCTCTGCTTTGTAAAACCAAGATGGATGGTTTGTTGTCAAGACCAGTCTTGTCTGAAACAATGTGTTTATTATTTTAAACTAATGTCTTCATTAACATAATTTTAAATTTTACCAGGCAAGTCAGTTAAGAACAAATTCTTATTTTCAATGACGGCCTAGGAACAGTGGGTTAACTGCCTGTTCAGGGGCAGAACGACAGATTTGTACCTTGTCGGCTCGGGGGTTTGAACTTTCAACCTTCCGGTTACTAGTCTAGCGCTCTAACCACTAGGCTATCCTGCCACCCCATGATATACTGTTACTATGAATAGACTGTCATCTAAGAATCAGTGAAGTAAGTGGAATGCTGACTCATTATTAGTCAGCTATATTAGCCACGGTCCAAGGAGACAGACTAGTCGGACTTGGCCTGAGGGGTCTAACAACTACATTCTCCCAAATCTACAGTACCAGTCAAAAGTTTGGACACACCTGTACTCATTCCAGGGTTTTTCCTTTATTTTTAAAACTATTTTCTACATTGTAGAATACTAGTGGAGACATCAAAACTCGGAAAAAAACACATATGGAATCATGTAGTAACCCCAAAAAAGTGTTAAACAAATCAACATCTATTTTATATTTGAGATTCTTCAAAGTAGGCACCCTTAGCCTTGATAAAAGCTTTGCACACTTGGTATTCTCTCAACAAAAAACTAAAACATTCCATTCACTGAGATCTCCCTTAACATTCCATTCACTGAGATCTCCCTTAACATTCCATTCACTGAGATCTCCCTTAACATTCCATTCACTGAGATCTCCCTTAACATTCCATTCACTGAGATCTCCCTTAACATTCCATTCACTGAGATCTCCCTTAACATTCCATTCACTGAGATCTCCCTTAACATCCCATTCACTGAGATCTCCCTTAACATTCCATTCACTGAGATCTCCCTTAACATTCCATTCACTGAGATCTCCCTTAACATTCCATTCACTGAGATCTCCCTTAACATTCCATTCACTGAGATCTCCCTTAACATTCCATTCACTGAGATCTCCCTTAACATTACATTCACTGAGATCTCCCTTAACATTACATTCACTGAGATCTCCCTTAACATTACATTCACTGAGATCTCCCTTAACATTCCATTCACTGAGATCTCCCTTAACATCCCATTCACTGAGATCTCCCTTAACATTCCATTCACTGAGATCTCCCTTAACATCCCATTCACTGAGATCTCCCTTAACATTCAATTCACTGAGATCTCCCTTAACATTCCATTCACTGAGATCTCCCTTAACATTCCATTCACTGAGATCTCCCTTAACATCCCATTCACTGAGATCTCCTTTAACATTCCAATCACTGAGATCTCCCTTAACATTACATTCTTTGGTATTTCTAAACCGCTATAGTTGTATTGGTTTGATGTGCTGAGGGTTCTACTTTATATTCTATGAGGGTTGTACTGTATATTCTATGAGGGTTGTGTTGTATATTCTACGAGGGTTGTACTGTATATTCTACGAGGGTTGTACTGTATATTCTATGGGGGTTCTACTGTATATTCTACGAGGGTTGTACTGTATATTCTACGAGGGTTGTACTGTATATTCTATGGGGGTTCTACTGTATATTCTATGAGGGTTGTACTGTATATTCTATGAGGGTTGTGTTGTATATTCTACGAGGGTTGTACTGTATATTCTACGAGGGTTGTACTGTATATTCTACGAGGGTTGTACTGTATATTCTATGAGGGTTGTGTTGTATATTCTACGAGGGTTGTACTGTATATTCTACGAGGGTTGTACTGTATATTCTATGAGGTTTGTACTGTATATTCTACGAGGGTTGTACTGTATATTCTACGAGGATTGCACTGTATATTCTATGAGGGTTGTGTTGTATATTCTACGAGGGTTCTACTGTATATTCTACGAGGGTTGTACTGTATATTCTACGAGGGTTGTGTTGTATATTCTATGAGCCAGAGTTGTCCAACCACACTCTGAATAGCCTTTACACTATTTGCTGTGGTAGCTATATATAAACTGTTGAGTTGCATATGTTGCTATAGCGATGGGTTAAAATGAGAGTCAGAGAGTTAAAGGAAGTGGTGGGTAATGAGAGAATGACCTATTTCCAACAGCAGGAAGTGCAAAGGGAGTTCCTGAGCAGCGACAGCTCACTTACCCTGTCACCGTGGTCTCCATGTGGGCCAGGGGCACCCTGGGAGCCTGGGGCGCCGGGCAAGCCCTGCGAACGCACACATACACATTAACTACAGCAGAGC
Source organism: Oncorhynchus gorbuscha (assembly GCF_021184085.1). NCBI lineage: Eukaryota > Metazoa > Chordata > Actinopteri > Salmoniformes > Salmonidae > Oncorhynchus > Oncorhynchus gorbuscha. The sequence continues at coordinate 74,346,158 of NC_060180.1, read as the reverse complement.
TAGCTAACCAAACTGCTACCACATTTAATTTATCAACCTCAGAGAGACAAAGCTTCTCTCTCTCTCTCTCTCTCTCTCTCTCTCTCTCTCTCTCTCTCTCTCTCTCTCTCTCTCTCTCTCTCTCTCTCTCTCTCTCTCTCTCTCTCTCTCTCTCGGCAAAGAGAGAGAGTAGGTCTGGGAGAGAGGGAGGCAAAGAGAGAACGTGATACTCACAGCTTGGCCGGGGCCTCCTTGGGGTCCTTCAATCAGCATCCCCTGAAGACAGAGAAGGAAGACAGAGAAAAGAGGGAAGACAGAGAAAAGAGAGCGAAGACAGAGAAAAGAGAGGGAAGACAGAGAAAAGAGAGGGAAGACAGAGAAAAGAGAGGGAAGACAGAGAAAAGAGAGGGAAGACAGACAGAGAAAAGAGGGGGAAGACAGAAACGAGGGGGAAGACAGAAATGAGGGGGAAGACAGAGAAACGAGGGGGAAGACAGAAACGAGAGGGAAGACAGAGAAAAGAGAGGGAAGACAGATAAAAGAGAGGGAAGACAGAGAAAAGAGAGGGCAGAGAGAGAAGAGAGAGAAGACAGACAGAGAAAATAGGGAAGACAGAGAGAGAAGAGAGAGAAGACAGACAAAGAAAAGAGGGAAGACAGAGAATAGAGAGGGAAGACAGAGAAGAGAGAGAAGACAGACAGAGAAAAGAGGGGGAAGACAGAAATGAGTGGGAAGACAGAGAAAAGAGAGGGAAGACAGAGAAAAGAGAGGGAAGACAGAGAAAAGAGAGGGCAGATAGAAGAGATGAAAGACAGAGAAAGGAGGGGGAAGACAGAGAATTGTGAGGGAAGACAGAGAAAAGAGAGGGAAGACAGAGAAAAGAAAGGGAAGACAGATAAAGAGGGGGAAGACAGAGTAAAGAGAGGGAAGACAGAGAAAAGAGAGGGAAGACAAAGAAGGAGAGGGAAGACAGAGAAAAGAGGGGGAAGACAGAAATGAGAGGGAAGACAGAGAAAAGAGAGGGCAGACAGAGAAAAGAGAGGGAAGACAGAGAAAAGAGGGGGAAGACAGAAAAGAGGGGGAAGACAGAAAAGAGAGGGAAGACAGAGAAAAGAGAGGGCAGACAGAGAAAAGAGAGGGAAGACAGAGAAAAGAGGGGGAAGACAGAAATGAGAGGGAAGACAGAGAAAAGAGAGGGCAGACAGAGAAAAGAGAGGGAAGACAGAGAAAAGAGGGGGAAGACAGAAAAGAGGGGGAAGACAGAAAAGAGAGGGAAGACAGAGAAAAGAGAGGGCAGACAGAGAAAAGAGAGGGAAGACAGAGAAAGAGGGCAGACAGAGAAAAGAGAGGGAAGACAGAAAAGAGAGGGAAGACAGAGAAAAGAGAGGGAAGACAGAGAAAAGAGAGGGAAGACAGAAAAGAGAGGGCAGACAGAGAAAAGAGAGGGAAGACAGAGAAAAGAGAGGGCAGACAGAGAAGAGAGGGAAGACAGAGAAAAGAGAGGGCAGACAGAGAAAAGAGAGGGAAGACAGAGAAAAGAGAGGGAAGACAGAGAAAAGAGAGGGCAGACAGAAAAGAGAGGGAAACATGGATACATTAGCATTGAGAGACGGCAGTACATCTACAGGCAGAGTGGAGACAGAGTACAGTTGATGATACATCATGAATACCTAGTTATATAGTAGTGAGACAGAGTACAGTTGATGATACATCATGAATACCTAGTTATATAGTAGTGAGACAGAGTACAGTTGATGATACATCATGAATACCTAGTTATATAGTAGTGAGACAGAGTACAGTTGATGATACATCATGACTACCTAGTTATATAGTAGTGAGACAGAGTACAGTTGATGATACATCATGAATACCTAGTTATATAGTAGTGAGACAGAGTACAGTTGATGATACATCATGAATACCTAGTTATATAGTAGTGAGACAGAGTACAGTTGATGATACATCATGAATACCTAGTTATATAGTAGTGAGACAGAGTACAGTTGATGATACATCATGAATACCTAGTTACACAGTAGTGATAATACCTAGTTATATAGTAGTGATAATACCTAGTTATATAGTAGTGATAATACCTAGTTATATAGTAGTGATAATACCTAGTTATATAGTAGTGATAATACCTAGTTATATAGTAGTGATAATACCTAGTTATATAGTAGTGATAATACCTAGTTATATAGTAGTGATAATACCCAGTGTACAACGTGTCATGTTTATGAGTCGGGGAAACATGGAGTGGGACTGAGCTGAAGCAGGAGAAACATCAGAAAATTATGTTTACGGCAAAGTTAACTCCCCGGTTTTAGCTGATGCATCACTGATACCCAGTTATACAATAGTGATAAAACGTGTTGCCTTCCACTTACGGGTTCAATGATGGCGGGTTCTCCCTTCTCTCCTTTCTCTCCGCCATATCTACCTCCTCCGATCTGAAAACGCACCACAGAGACATCCAATCAGAATACAGATCTGCCAATTGTCAACCAAACACGGGGGTGGGGGGGGGGGATCCTTCTGTAGGCGTGGGGGCAGCATCACCAGGTTCTAAGCTGACGTCACAAACACCAGCAATGTGAATTATAACCAATCTGAGGTGAAGTAGTCATGGCAGCAAGGGACGTCCTACTTCAAAACGGGTGTCCTCATTTCACCAGGGGATTCAGAGGATTTAATACACTACCACTTCCAGCTGTAAAAGAGATAAGAAAATATCCAGACCCCTTCAAAATGCAGAGTGCCTGTCTGTGCCTGGTAGTGGAACATTTGTTAAGGCTAAATGCTAAATGTGTTTTTAGTCTGCATAGGAATTATTAACCACAAGATGTGGTTCGTAAAGAAGCCACAATTTGAGTCTTGGTCCGAATGATATCGCTTAGTTTTCCAAAGCCACTGAAGGTGACAAATGGGGATGTATCCCAAATTGCACTGTGTCCCTTTTTATAGTGCACTACTTTTGACCAGGGCCCTATCTGTAGTGCACTATATAGGGAATAGGGTGGCATTTGGGACGTACATAACTCACTGAACACAGCGAGGGTCCTGGACACCTGATATTGTTGACACAATGACTTCACACAGGAAGAATTAATGATGAAACGTTGTTAACCTTTCATTCATAAGCTCGGTCGTAGCATCCTCGTGATTGGTATAGGGGAAAAAATAAAGAGTATCGTGTCGTAACCTAATCTTATCACTATTACATTGAGCTGGCTGAATGGAAAATGAATGACAGTCATCCAATATGCTGTAATAGAAATAAGGCCGTGGTCATGGAAAAGTGATTGTCCTCCCTCATCTTGAATAGTACTGACCACCACTGCTGTGGGAGAAATAGGACTGGAAACAAAATGGCTACAGTGGGAATAGAAACAAAATGGCTACAGTGGGAATAGAAACAAAATGGCTACAGTGGGACTATTATTATTATTATTATTATTATTATTATTTTTTTATTATTAAAATGGCTACAGTGGGACTAGAAACAAAATGGCTACAGTGGGACTGGAAACAAAATGGCTACAGTGGGACTGGAAACAAAATGGCTACAGTGGGACTAGAAACAAAATGGCTACAGTGGGACTGGAAACAAAATGGCTACAGTGGGACTGGAAACAAAATGGCTACAGTGGGAATAGAAACAAAATGGCTACAGTGGGAATAGAAACAAAATGGCTACAGTGGGACTATTATTATTATTATTATTATTATTATTATTATTATTATTAAAATGGCTACAGTGGGACTAGAAACAAAATGGCTACAGTGGGACTGGAAACAAAATGGCTACAGTGGGACTGGAAACAAAATGGCTACAGTGGGACTAGAAACAATGGCTACAGTGGGACTGGAAACAAAATGGCTACAGTGGGACTAGAAACAAAATGGCTACAGTGGGACTAGAAACAAAATGGCTACAGTGGGACTAGAAACAAAATGGCTACAGTGGGACTGGAAACAAAATGGCTACAGTGAAACTAGAAACAAAATGGCTACAGTGGGACTGGAAACAAAATGGCTACAGTGGGACTAGAAACAAAATGGCTACAGTGGGACTTGAAACAAAATGGCTACAGTGGGACTAGAAACAAAATGGCTACAGTGGGACTAGAAACAAAATGGCTACAGTGGGACTAGAAACAAAATGGCTACAGTGGGACTGGAAACAAAATGGCTACAGTGGGACTGGAAACAAAATGGCTACAGTGGGACTGGAAACAAAATGGCTACAGTGGGACTATAAACAAAATGGCTACAGTGGGACTAGAAACAATGGCTACAGTGGGACTGGAAACAAAATGGCTACAGTGGGACTAGAAACAAAATGGCTACAGTGGGACTAGAAACAAAATGGCTACAGTGGGACTAGAAACAAAATGGCTACAGTGGGACTGGAAACAAAATGGCTACAGTGGGACTAGAAACAAAATGGCTACAGTGGGACTTGAAACAAAATGGCTACAGTGGGACTAGAAACAAAATGGCTACAGTGGGACTAGAAACAAAATGGCTACAGTGGGACTGGAAACAAAATGGCTACAGTGACTGAAACTAGAAAAACAAAATGGCTACAGTGGGACTGGAAACAAAATGGCTACAGTGGGACTGGAAACAAAATGGCTACAGTGGGACTGGAAACAAAATGGCTACAGTGGGACTGGAAACAAAATGGCTACAGTGGGACTGGAAACAAAATGGCTACAGTGGGACTAGAAACAAAATGGCTACAGTGGGACTGGAAACAAAATGGCTACAGTGGGACTGGAAACAAAATGGCTACAGTGGGACTGGAAACAAAATGGCTACAGTGGGACTAGAAACAAAATGGCTACAGTGGGACTAGAAACAAAATGGCTACAGTGGGACTGGAAACAAAATGGCTACAAACAAAATGGCTACAGTGGGACTGGAAACAAAATGGCTACAGTGAAACTAGAAACAAAATGGCTACAGTGGGACTGGAAACAAAATGGCTACAGTGGGACTGGAAACAAAATGGCTACAGTGGGACTAGAAACAAAATGGCTACAGTGGGACTATAAACAAAATGGCTACAGTGGGACTGGAAACAAAATGGCTACAGTGGGACTGGAAACAAAATGGCTACAGTGGGACTAGAAACAAAATGGCTACAGTGGGACTGGAAACAAAAGTGGGACTGGAAACAAAATGGCTACAGTGGGACTGGAAACAAAATGGCTACAGTGGGACTGGAAACAAAATGGCTACAGTGGGACTGGAAACAAAATGGCTACAGTGGGAAACTAGAAAAACAAAATGGCTACAGTGGGACTGGAAACAAAATGGCTACAGTGGGACTGGAAACAAAATGGCTACAGTGGGACTAGAAACAAAATGGCTACAGTGGGACTATAAACAAAAAAATGGCTACAGTGGGACTGGAAACAAAATGGCTACAGTGGGACTGGAAACAAAATGGCTACAGTGGGACTAGAAACAAAATGGCTACAGTGGGACTGGCTAAACTGGAAAAAATGGCTACAGTGGGACTGGAAACAAAATGGCTACAGTGGGACTGGAAACAAAATGGCTACAGTGGGACTGGAAACAAAATGGCTACAGTGGGACTGGAAACAAAATGGCTACAGTGGGACTAGAAACAAAATGGCTACAGTGGGACTGGAAACAAAATGGCTACAGTGGGACTATAAACAAAATGGCTACAGTGGGACTGGAAACAAAATGGCTACAGTGTTCATTTTTATTGTTTATTTCACTTTTGTTTATCATCTATTTCAGGTTCTATGTTAGGCCTCATAGACTCAGATGTACTGGTCTCTGAGATGTGTATATTCAGGATGAGTATAAAATGCTACTTACACTACTATCTGTGTCGGTCTCAGCAGGTACGCCCGGCCCAAACTCATCCTCGTAGGCTGGGAAGGAGGTAGGTTTGGCCTCACCGGTGCCGTAGTCGCCATAGTCACCATACTCGTACGTCTGTTTCGTATCAATCTCTTTAATATCACCGTATTCCTTCATATCGTACTCTTTAAAATCGTACGATTCTGCACCGGGGTCGGGACCTTTGGTATCAGAGCCGATTTCTGCTGCAGCCGTAGGGTCGGCGTCGACCTGCTCCACGCCGGTGACGTAATCGTCGACTATTTCCTCGTCGTAGTTCTGATTGGTCGATGTGAGGAGAGGGCGGGGAGGCAGTGGGAGGGAACATGGAGGGTTGAGGTTAGAGAGAGGAATAGTTAATGTTTCTAAATTTTTTAAAAACAATTTAATTCATCATTGGTTTGATGCAGATGCTACGTGTCAGTAGGTCAGGTGACCTAAAAACATGGTCCCCGCCTGTCTTATTTCTCCATAATCTGAAAAGTAAAAGTAATCCTAGATCAGCACTCAAAGGTCTTGGATAACTTGTAAATATGGGCCCCAGAAGTAAGCAGCATATAAAAGAGGGTGAAGGGTTGGTGAATAACCCAGTTACCAGTATTTCCCTGCGTTAGTTATGTCTAAGAAGGATAAATAAAAGGAAGCAGAGAATTCCTGATTGACCGTACAAAACGACAGGAAACTGGAGACAAAAAAGAGTATATGGGATGCGGCCCCATTGGTCGCAATTCATTAGCAGGCAGAGTTTTACTAGTATAGTTTATATGAACCCCGTTGGTCGCAATTCATTAGCAGGCAGAGTTTTACTAGTAGAGTTTATATCAAGATCAGATTGAAGTGTTGTTTCTGATGGGTATCAAAAGGGGACTGTAGAAACATGTGGCACCCTTCTTCCCTAGTGCACTACTTTTGACCAGAGCCCAATAATGAATAGGGTATCATTTGGGATGCACCCTAAAAGCCACACAGGGTCCGGATGACTCCAAGGAAGACGGTAGAGATTAAGAAGACCATCCAAGACGGTTTATTCTTTGATCTTTGTAATATCTAGTAATCTAACTTGGAGATTGCAAACTGAGGACTGTCATTTGTTAATTGGATGGTGACTCGTTGGATGGTGAGTTTAGAATCAAGAGATCCACATACACTTAAAGTATTTAGGCCTTCTACAAGCTGCTTGTAGAAAGAAAGCCTAAATACTTTAAGCAATGTCTTTGAGAATACAAATACTACTCTGTCTCATTATTCACCAGCCATTTGATTGTATCCAAATTCTCACCAGGAATGGAGATTCCGGCCAGGGTGTGACATGGGTGTGTGTGGGGGTGGGGGGTACTGTCGTTCTCACCAGAATTGTCACGCCCTGGGGGGGGGGTACTGTCAAGCCTGGTCTTAGTATTCCGTGCCAGGGTGTGACATGGGTGTGTGTGGGGGTGGGGGGGGCGGGGGTACTGTCACGCCCTGGTCTTAGTATTCTGTGCCAGGGTGTGACATGGGTGATTTAGGTGGTTTGTTTTGTCTAGGGGTTTTGTAGTTTATGGGATAGTGTTTAGTTAAGTATTCTAGGTAAGTCTATGGTTGCCTGGAGTGGTTCTCAATCAGAGACAGGTGTTTATCGTTGTCTCTGATTGGGAACCATATTTAGGCAGCCATATCCTTTAAGTCTCTTGTGGGTGATTGTTCCTGTCTCTGTGTTTGTTGCACCAGATAGGGCTGTTTCGGTTTTTCACCTTTCTTGTGTTTTGTATATTGTTTCGTATTTTCATCTTTAAAAAAAAGATGTTTACAAATAACCACGCTGCATTTTGGTCCGCCTCTCTTTCACCAGAAGAAAACCGTTATGGTCGTATCACACGTCATGTGGTATTGGCAGGCGTTCCAGCGTTCCATATATACATCAAACCACCACAGAAAGTGTTTGATGTTCCTCTGTCTGGCAGCTCAGCTGTCGCAATAATCCAACGTGCTTTAAATTGGTCCATCTTTGTCATTTCACATCAAACGCTTCCTTTGATGTCCTCTTGAGGTCCCCTTCGTCCTTCACATGAAGATGCTGTCTATGTCTTAAATGCTACCCTATTCCCTATATAGTGCACTACTTTACCTTAAATATACATCACTAATGCTACCCTCTTCCCTATATAGTGCACTACTTTACCTAATATACATCACTAATGCTACCCTCTTCCCTATATAGTGCACTCCTTTTGACAAGCACCAAATAGTCTCCTGCAGGCTCTGGTCAAAAGTAGTGCACTATTTATGGGAATAGGGTGTTATTTTTGGACACACACACACACTGTTAAACTCAGTAGTTTTAGTAAGACGAGACAACACAGAGTACTACTTTAGTGATAACGTGTCGTTGTCGTCGTGGACAAAGAGAAGCACGCCAACGTACCAGGATTGGAACGGTTGAGTCTGTAGGATTCTCAGCGGGTGGAGCTACGTCCACAGCCTATCACACGACAGCACAGAGCAAAAACAAAGAGAAAGAAGAAGAAACAGTTTTAAAAAAATGGTGGGATGATGAAGAAGAAGAAGAAGAAGGGCTTGGAATGATGCTGTTAAATTCACATTACAACGTTGAGCCACGTCAGTACCACGATGTGATAACAACATCTATTGTTATGACCATTTTAGAAAACTGGTAGTAACAATCGATTAGACAGTATAGATATGCTTATATCTATAGCTATGTTTGATATTAGACAGGTATGACTCATCTTCATTGAACGGAGTCATTGTCCATTTGTGTGTGTGTGTGTGTGTGTGTGTGTGTGTGTGTGTGTGTGTGTGTGTGTGTGTGTGTGTGTGTGTGTGCGTGTGCGTGTGCGTGTGCGTGTGCGTGTGAATCTTGTATTTTACCTCAGGTGCAGGTTTGGCTCCTTCGGTTGGGACAGTTTCAGTGGCTACTTCTCCTTCACTGTAGTCATAGACCTCACTGTACTCTAGGTCGTACGAATTATACTGGACGGGAGAGAAGGGACAGGCAACCAGTCAGTACACACATTGTCTCTTTTTCAAACATTAAAAAAAGGAAAATATGATAAATCATATCCTTCATATTTACAACTACATTATATCATATCATATTCATATATACACTACATATTAACACTACATTATATCATATCATATTCATATATACACTACATATTTACATGGCTACGACTGAGATGAGAGCTGTTGAAGGAGACTTATAGGCTTATTGTTGTTCAGACTGTTCCCATGCTCTCTTTAAACTAAACTCTAAATATGGTACTGGTGTGTGTGTGTTGTTGTAAAAATAAATAAAAAATGGAATTAATCACAGACAACGCTTTAAGCATCCTTAAGTATATATACACTACCGTTGAAAAGTTTGGGGTCACTTCAAAATGGTTTTGGAAAGAAAAGCAATTGTTTTGGTCCATTAAAATAACATCAAATTGATCAGAAGTACAGTGTAGACATTGTTAATGTTGTAAATTACTATTGTAGCTGGAAACGGCCGATTTTTAATGGAATATCTACATAGGAGTACAGAGGTCCATTATCAGCAACCATCACTCCTGTTGTCCAATGGCACGTTGTGTTAGCTAATCCAAGCTTATAATTTTAAAAGGCTAATTGATCAATAGAAAACCATTTTTCCAATTATGTTAGCACAGCTGAAAACTGTTGTTCTGATTAAAGATGCAATAAAACTGGCCTTCTTTAGACTAGTTGAGTATCTGGAGCACCAGCATTTGTGGGTTCGTTTACAGGCTCAAAATGGCCAGAAACAAAGACCTTTCTTCTGAAACTCGTCAGTCTATTCTTGTTCTGAGTAATGAAGGCAATTCAATGCGAGAAATTGCCTATAAGCTGTGTACTACTCCCTTCACAGAACAGAGCAAACTGGCTCCAACCAGAATTGAAAGAGGAGTAGGAGGCCCCGGTGCACAACTGAGCAAGAGGACAAGTACTAGTTTGAGAAATAGATGCCTCACAAGTCATCAACTGGCAGCTTCATTAAATAGTACCCGCAAAACACCAGTCTCAACATCAACAGTGAAAAGGCGACTCCGAGATGCTGGCCTTCTAGGCAGAATTCCTCTGTCCAGTGTCTGTGTTCTGTTGCCCATCTTAATCTTTTCTTTTTATTGGCCAGTCTAAGATATGGCTTTTTCTTTGCAACTCTGCCTAGAAGGCCGGCATTCCAGAGTCGCCCACTGTTCTCTGCAGATCCTCTCAAGCTCTGTCAGGTTGGATGAGGAGCATTGCTGCACAGCCTATTTTCAGGTCTCTGCAGAGATCAGAGTCAGACCCAAGAAGACTTGAGGCTGAAATAACTACTAAATAACTACCAAAGGTGCTTCAACAAAATACTGAGTAAAAGGTCTGAATACTGATGCAAAGTCATATTTCAGCTTTTTATTTGTAATACATTTGTAACAATAAAAACAACAACAGTTTGCCTGTGGGTTGAAGAAAATAAAACATGTTTTTATCCATTTTAGAATAAGGCTGTAAAGTGTTTTAAAAAGGCAATGGGTCTGAATACTTTCCGAATGTATACAGTACAGTACAGTATGAATGTATACAGTACAGTACAGTACAGTACAGTACAGTACGAATGTATACAGTACAGTACAGTACAGTACAGTACGAATGTATACAGTACAGTACAGTACAGTACGAATGTATACAGTACAGTACAGTATACAGTACAGTACAGTACGAATGTATACAGTACAGTACAGTACAGTACGAATGTATACAGTACAGTACAGTACGAATGTATACAGTACAGTACAGTACAGTACGAATGTATACAGTACAGTACAGTACGAATGTATACAGTACAGTACAGTGCGAATGTATACAGTACAGTACAGTACAGTATACAGTACAGTACAGTACAGTAACAGTGTATACAGTACAGTACAGTACGAATGTATACAGTACAGTACAGTACGAATGTATACAGTACAGTACACAGTACAGTACAGTACAGTACAGTACAGTACGAATGTATACAGTACAGTACAGTACGAATGTATACAGTACAGTACAGTACGAATGTATACAGTACAGTACGGTACGAATGTATACAGTACAGTACAGTACAGTACGAATGTACAGTACAGTACAGTACGAATGTATACAGTACAGTACAGTACAATGTACAGTACAGTACAATACGAATGTATACAGTACAGTACAGTACAGTATACAGTACAGTACGAATGTATACAGTACAGTACAGTGTATACAGTACAGTACAGTACAGTAATGTATACAGTACAGTACAGTACAATGTATACAGTACAGTACAGTACGAATGTATAAAGTACAGTACAGTACAGTACAGTACAGTACAGTACAGTACAGTACAGTACAGTACAGTACAGTACGAATGTATACAGTACAGTACAGTACGAATGTATACAGTACAGTACAGTACAGTACAGTACAGTACAGTACGAATGTATACAGTACAGTACAGTACAGTACGTATGTATACAGTACAGTACAGTACAGTACAGTACAGTACGAATGTATACAGTACAGTACAGTACGAATGTATACAGTACAGTACAGTACGAATGTATACAGTACAGTACAGTACGAATGTATACAGTACAGTACAGTACGAATGTATACAGTACAGTACAGTATGAATGTATACAGTACAGTACAGTACGAATGTATACAGTACAGTACAGTACGAATGTATACAGTACAGTGTATACACAGTACAGTACAGTACGATGACAGTACAGTACAGTATGAATGTATACAGTACAGTACAGTACAGTACGAATGTATACAGTACAGTACAGTACGAATGTATACAGTACAGTACAGTACAGTACGAATGTATACAGTACAGTACAGTACGAATGTATACAGTACAGTACAGTACGAATGTATACAGTACAGTACAGTACAATGTATACAGTACAGTACAGTATATACAGTACAGTACAGTACGAATGTATACAGTACAGTACAGTACAATGTATACAGTACATGTATAATGTATAGTACAGTACAGTACAGTACGAATGTATACAGTACAGTACAGTACGAATGTATACAGTACAGTACAGTACGAATGTATACAGTACAGTACAGTACAATGTATACAGTACAGTACAGAATGTATACAGTACAGTACAGTACAGTACGAATGTATATACAGTGTACAGTACAGTACAGTACAGAATGTATACAGTACAGTACAGTACGAATGTATACAGTACAGTACAGTACGAATGTATACAGTACAGTACAGTACAGTACGAATGTATACAGTACAGTACAGTACGAATGTATACAGTACAGTACAGTACGAATGTATACAGTACAGTACAGTACGAATGTATACAGTACAGTACAGTACAGTACAGTACAGTACAGTACGAATGTATACAGTACAGTACAGTAATGTATGTACAGTACAGTACAGTACAGTACAGTACATATGAATGTATACAGTACAGTACAGTATACAGTACAGTACATAATGTATACAGTACAGTACAGTACAGTACGAATGTATACAGTACAGTACAGTACGAATGTATACAGTACAGTACAGTACAGTACGAATGTATACAGTACAGTACAGTACGAATGTATACAGTACAGTACAGTATATACAGTACAGTACAGTACGAATGTATACAGTACAGTACAGTACGAATGTATACAGTACAGTACAGTACGAATGTATACAGTACAGTACAGTACAGTACGAATGTATACAGTACAGTACAGTACGAATGTATACAGTACAGTACAGTACAGTACGAATGTATACAGTACAGTACAGTACAATGTATACAGTACAGTACAGTACGAATGTATACAGTACAGTACAGTACGAATGTATACAGTACAGTACAGTACAGTACGTAATGTATACAGTACAGTACAGTACGAATGTACAGTACAGTACGAATGTACAGTACAGTACAGTACAGTACAGTACGAATGTATACAGTACAGTACAGTACGAATGTATACAGTACAGTACAGTACAGTACGAATGTATACAGTACAGTACAGTACAGTACGAATGTATACAGTACAGTACAGTACAGTACGAATGTATACAGTACAGTACAGTACGAATGTATAAAGTACAGTACAGTACGAATGTATACAGTACAGTACAGTACAGTACAGTACGAATGTATACAGTACAGTACAGTACGAATGTATACAGTACAGTACAGTACGAATGTATAAAGTACAGTACAGTACGAATGTATAAAGTACAGTACAGTACAGTATACAGTACAGTACAGTACAGTACAGTACAGTACAGTACAGTACAGTACGAATGTATAAAGTACAGTACAGTACAGTACGAATGTATAAAGTACAGTACAGTACAATGTATACAGTACAGTACAGTACAGTACATGAATGTATAAAGTAGTACAGTACAGTACGAATGTATACAGTACAGTACAGTACGAATGTATAAAGTAGTACAGTACAGTAATGTATAAACAGTACAGTACAGTACAGTACAGTACGATGTATAAAGTACAGTACAGTACGAATGTATACAGTACAGTACAGTATAAAGTACAGTACAGTAAATGTATACAGTACAGTACAGTACGAATGTATAAAGTACAGTACAGTACGAATGTATACAGTACAGTACAGTACGAATGTATAAAGTACAGTACAGTACGAATGTATACAGTACAGTACAGTACGAATGTATAAAGTACAGTACAGTACGAATGTATAAAGTACAGTACAGTACAGTACGAATGTATACAGTACAGTACAGTACGAATGTATAAAGTACAGTACAGTACAGTACAGTACAGTACAGTACAATGTATACAGTACAGTACAGTACGAATGTATACAGTACAGTACAGTACAGTACGAATGTATACAGTACAGTACAGTACGAATGTATAAAGTACAGTACAGTACGAATGTATAAAGTACAGTACAGTACAAATGTATACAGTACAGTACAGTACGAATGTATAATGTATACAGTACAATACAGTACAGTATAAAGTACAGTACAGTACGAATGTATAAAGTACAGTACAGTAATGTATAAAGTACAGTACAGTACGAATGTAATGTATACAGTAATGTATAAAGTACAGTACAGTACGAATGTATAAAGTACAGTACAGTACGAATGTATACAGTACAGTACAGTACGAATGTATACAGTACAGTACAGTACGAATGTATAAAGTACAGTACAGTACGAATGTATAAAGTACAGTACAGTACAGTACAGTACGAATGTATAAAGTACAGTACAGTACAGTACGAATGTATAAAGTACAGTACAGTACAGTACGAATGTATAAAGTACAGTACAGTAAGAATGTATACAGTACAGTACAGTACGAATGTATAAAGTACAGTACAGTACAGTACAGTACGAATGTATAAAGTACAGTACAGTACAGTACAGTACGAATGTATAAAGTACAGTACAGTACAAATGTATAAAGTACAGTACAGTACAGTACGAATGTATACAGTACAGTACAGTAGTACGAATGTATAAAGTACAGTACAATGTATACAGTACAGTAATGTATACAGTACAGTACAGTACAGTGTATAAAGTACAGTACAGTACAGTACAGTACAGTACAGTACAGTACAGTACAGTACAGTAATGTATACAGTACAGTACAGTACAGTACGAATGTATACAGTACAGTACAGTACGAATGTATAAAGTACAGTACAGTACGAATGTATAAAGTACAGTACAGTACGAATGTATAAAGTACAGTACAGTACGAATGTATACAGTACAGTACAGTACAGTACAGTACAGTACAGTACAGTACAGTACAGTACAGTACAGTACAGTACAGTACGAATGTATAAAGTACAGTACAGTACGAATGTATACAGTACAGTACAGTACAGTACAGTACAGTACAATGTATACAGTACAGTACAGTACGAATGTATACAGTACAGTACAGTACAGTACGAATGTATAAAGTACAGTACAGTACGAATGTATAAAGTACAGTACAGTACGAATGTATACAGTACAGTACAGTACAGTACGAATGTATAAAGTACAGTACAGTACAGTACAGTACGAATGTATAAAGTACAGTACAGTACAGTACAGTACGAATGTATAAAGTACAGTACAGTACAGTACAGTACGGTATAAAGTACAGTACAGTACGAATGTATAAAGTACAGTACAGTACAGTACGAATGTATAAAGTACAGTACAGTACGAATGTATAAAGTACAGTACAGTATAAATGTACAGTAAGTACAGTACGAATGTATAAAGTACAGTACAGTACAGTACGAATGTATAAAGTACAGTACAGTACAGTACGAATGTATAAAGTACAGTACAGTACAGTACGAATGTATAAAGTACAGTACAGTACAGTACAGTATGAATGTATACAGTACAGTACAGTACGAATGTATAAAGTACAGTACAGTACGAATGTATAAAGTACAGTACAGTACGAATGTATACAACAGTACAGTACAGTACAGTACAGTACGAATGTATAAGTACAGTACAGTACAGTACAGTACAGTAATGAATGTATACAGTACAGTACAGTACGAATGTATACAGTACCAGACAAATGTTTGGACACAGCTACTCATTCAAGGGGTTTTCATAATGTTTTACTATTTTCTACATTGTAGAATAAGACATCAAAACTATGAAATAACATATATGTAATCATGTAGTAACCAAAAAAGTGTTTAAAAAAAAAAAGTGTTAAACAAATCTAAATATATTTTAGTAGCCACCCTTTGACTTGATGACAGCTTTGGCATTTCATAGTTTTAAATGTCTTCACCATAATTCTACAATGTAGAAAATAGTAAAAATAAAGAAAAACCCTTGAATGAATAGGTGTTCTAAAACTTTTGACGGGTAATATATAACAATATATACTGTATATGTATTTATTTTCTTACTAAATATTTAATGGGGGATTGGAAATGATGAAGACAATTACATCTATAGAACCAACAATCTATATTATATTAAAACTGATCTACCACCTAAATGTACACGGTTATAAACAGGCAAGAAAACCAACATCTAGCAACTCCTTTTCTGGTTTCCAGTGATTTTAATTCTGCGTCTCTACGACACGTGATGCCCAACTTCCATCAACACATCTCCACTGCCACAAGGGACAATAAAGTCCTAGTGCTATTCTACCCACAAACAAGGATACAAGCCCCTCACTTGTCCGTCATTGTCCAAATCAGTTCTCTCGTTTCATCTTTACAAGCAGAAACTCAAACAGGAAGTACCAGTGACTCGCTCCGTTGAGAAGTGGTCTACCAGAATCAGAGATTATGCTACGCGACTGCTTTGCTAGCGCTGATTGGAATCTGTTTGGAATCTGTTTGGAATCTGTTTGGAATCTGTTTGGAATCTGATTGGAATCTGTTTGGAATCTGATTGGAATCTGTTTGGAATCTGTTTGGAATCTGTTTGGAATCTGTTTGGAATCTGATTGGAATCTGTTTGGAATCTGTTTGGAATCTGTTTGGAATCTGATTGGAATCTGTTTGGAATCTGATTGGAATCTGTTTGGAATCTGATTGGAATCTGTTTGGAATCTGTTTGGAATCTGTTTGGAATCTGTTTCGAGACGAGCTAACCATCTCCATCACCGGCTTCATTAGAAAATCCATTGGCAAAATTGTCCCCAAAGTGATTGTTTGCTGATTCCCTAATTAAAAGCCCTGGATTAACATCAAGGTTGGAGCTAAACTAAAGGACAGAGCTATTGCAGACAACCCTGAGGCTACGGCCGAGGACAGGAATAAGTAAGTACAAAAGGCCAGCTATGACCTCTGCAGAGTCATCAAACGAGCAAAAAGGACAATATAGGATGAATGTGGAATCATATTACTCAGGCTCCCACACCCACTGCATGTGGCAGGGGCTACAGTCCATTACAGATTACAAAGGAAGACCCAACCGTGATCTGCCCAACGATGCCTCTCTACCAGACGAACTCAATGCAGTTTATGCACGCTTTGACAACAACAATATCGTGCTGGCTGTGAGGGCCATCACCGACCCAGTGGATTGGGTGATCTCGCTCTCCGAGGCCGACCTGAGAAAGGTCTTTAATCAGGTCAACACCCACAAGGCAGCAGGGCCTGACTGTATTCCATGGCGTGTTCTCATAGCATGCGCAGAACAGCTGGCAGGCATATTCACGTTCATTTTCAACCTCTCCTTGTCCCAGTCTGTAATCCACACATGTTTTAAGATGACCACAATCATCCCTGTTCCAAATAACTCTAAGGCTTCATGCCACAATGACTACCACCCTGTAGCACTCACATCTGTAATCAGGAAGTGCTTTGAGAGGCTGGTTATAGCACACATTAACCTCACCTTCCCAGACAACCTAGACCCACCCCAATTTGCATACCCCCCCAACAGATCCATAGATGACGCAATCTCATTTGCTCTCTCCACACTGCCCTCACCCATCTAGAATGCTGTTCATTGACTACAGCTCAGAGTTCAACACTATTGACCCCTCCAAAGTCGTCACCAGGCTTAGGACTCTGGGTCTGAACTCCTCCCTCTGCAACTGGATCCTGGACTTCCCGACGGGCCGACCCCAGGTGGTGAGAGTAGGCAATATTACCTTCGCCACGCTGACTCTCAACACAGGGGCTCCACAGGGGTGTGTACTTAGTCCCTTCCTGTTCTCCCTATTCACCCACAACTGCATGGCCACCCACGACTCCAACACCATCATCAAGTTTGCTGACAACACGACAGTGATAGGCTGAGTCAGCCTACAGGGAGGAGGTCAGTGACCTGGCAGTGTGGTGCCAGAGAAACAAGCTCTCCCTCAACGTCAGTAACACCAAGCAGCTGATTGTGGACTACAGGAAACGAGGGGGGCGAGTCACCCCATCCACATCGACAGGGTTGCAGTGGAGCAGGTTGACAGCTTCAAGTGTCCAAATCACTAAGACTTAAAATGGTCCAAGCACACACGCACAGTCAAGAAGAAGGCACGACAGCGCCTCTTGCCTCTCAGGAGGTTGAACAAGTTTGGCATGGACACTCAAATCCTCAAAAAAGTTATACAGCTGCACCGTTGAGAGTATTTTGACTGTCTGCATCATTGCCTAGTATGGCAACATCATCGCCCTCGATCCCATGGCGCTACAGAAAGTGGTGCAGACAGCCCAGTACATCACTGGGGCCCATCTCCCTGCCATCCAGGACCTCTATACCAGGCGGTGTCAGAGGAAGGTAAATCGTTAAATACTCCAACCACCCATGTCTTAGACTATTCTCTCTGCTTCCGGCACGGCAGGCGGTACCCAGTGCACCAGTATCCCTACACGTTGTAAATATGGTACTGAACTGACCCTGTATATGGTATCCTTACCTCTATACGTATCTACCTCCATCACTCCAGTATCCCTGCCCCCTTACCCCTATACGTATCTACCCCCATCACTCCAGTATCCCTGTACATTGTAAATATGGTACTGAACTGACCCTGTATATGGTATCCTTACCCCTATACAGAGTGCACTACATTTGATCAGAGCCCTATGGCACCCTATTCCATACATTGTGCACTACTTTAGACCAGAGCCCTATGGCAGCTTATTCTCTAAATAGTGCTCTACTTTAGACCAGAGCCACTTGGGCCCTGTGGGAATCAGACGTTATGTTTTATGTCTCTCAAAGTCCTCTAACTTAAAGACCTGTATCTACTTTCAGAATTGTAATTAAATCCCCTGCTATGTTTAGGTTGCCCATAAGGGTTCACCCATAAACACACACGCACACACACACACACACACACACACACACACACACACACACACACACACACACACACACACACACACACACACACACACACACACACACACACACACACACACACACACACACACACACACACACACACACACACACACACACACACACACACACACACACACACACACACACACACACACACAACCGGTTTTAGAAAGGTCTGTCAGAGTGGCTTGGTGGAGGCCTAGAGGCAATCTTTGGCAGTTGAAAAACACGGCACAGGCAGATGAGTTTTCATTGGCTAGCATTTAACATCCTGTTTTTAATGCATGCTGGGTTTTTACTGCCCTCTTCAACACTGCAATCATGAACCCTTATTACTGGTCATGTGAAACTCAACGTGTGTGTGTTGTTGTTTGTTGGTGGTGTCACTATCCAGAACCAGAAGTCAAGGAAAACAAGGAAGATTCTGACAGGTGCGGACATTTCGCCAGAAAAAAAGGCTATTTTAGGCTTAGGGGTTGGGTTTAGGGTTATAATTGGGGTTAGGGGTTGGGTTTAGGGTTATAATTGGGGTTAGGGGTTGGGTTTAGGGTTATAATTGGGGTTAGGGGTTAGGGTTTAGGGTTAGAATTGGGGTTAGGGGTTAGGGTTTAGGGTTAGAATTGGGGTTAGGGGTTAGGTTTAGGGTTAGAATTGGGGTTAGGGTTTAGGGTTAGAATTGGGGTTAGGGGTTAGGTTTAGGGTTAGAATTGGGGTTAGGGGTTAGGGTTAGAATTGGGGTTAGGGGTTAGGGTTAGAATTGGGGTTAGAGGTTAGGGTTAGAATTGGGGTTAGAGGTTAGGGTTAGATGTTAGTGTTACGTTAGGGTTAGAGGTTAGGGTTAGATGTTAGTGTTACGTTAGGGTTAGGGTTAGGGTTAGATGTTAGTGTTACGTTAGGGTTAGGGTTAGGGTTAGGGTTAGATGTTAGTGTTAGATGTTAGTGTTACGTTAGGGTTAGAGGTTAGGGTTAGATGTTAGTGTTACGTTAGGGTTAGAGGTTAGGGTTAGGGTTAGATGTTAGTGTTACGTTAGGGTTAGAGGTTAGGGTTACGTTTGCAGATGAGGGGTTTGTTTGATGAGGTTAGTGTTAGGAATCAATTGTTTGGTCCCCACAAGGATAGTAAAACACGTGTGTGTGTGTGTGTGTGTGTGTGTGTGTGTGTGTGTGTGTGTGTGTGTGTGTGTGTGTGTGTGTGTGTGTGTGTGTGTGTGTGTGTGTGTGTGTGTGTGTGTGTGTGTGTGTGTGTGTGTGTGTTCAGAATAAACGTAAAACCTGAGGTCTTAGACTGGACTGTCCATTTGATCCATGTGTGAAATGTTCTAAATGATGTGTTAATGTAAGTTTTTCTGTAATTTTCACACGACCCACATATAGCCATTTTGATGTAAACATATGTAACCTGATAATAATATTACAAGATATATTTTCCTTTATAGTCTGTGAAAGGAGGACATATACAGTATGTACTGTACATTCTACAGACGGAGTATATTTAATATCAGTACACTTTTCTGTTGTTGTTATTTTTAGTCGTACCCTTCGGCTCCCCCTTCAAACCCTCCCATCTACAGCTGAAGTCTGAAGTTTACATACAACTTAGCCAAAAACATTTAAACTTAGTTTTCGACAGTTCCTGACATTTAATCTAAGTAGAAATTCCCCTGTCTTAGGTCAGTTAGGATCACCACTTTATTTTAAGAATGTGAAATGTCAGAATAATAGTAGAGAGAATGATTTATTTCAGCTTTTGTTTCTTTCATCACATTCCCAGTGGGTCAGAAGTTTACATACACTCAATTAGTATTTGGTAGCATTGCCAGTAAATTGTCTGAATTGAGTCAAACGTTTTGGGTAGCCTTCCACAAGCTTCCGACAATAAATTGGGTGAATTTTGTCCCATTCCTCCTGACAGAGCTGGTGTAACTGAGTCAGGTTTGTAGGCCTCCTTGTTCGCACATGCTTTTTCAGTTCTGCCCTTCAAATTTTCTATAGGATTGAGGTCAGGGCTTTGTGATGGCCACTCCAATGACTTGACTTTGTTGTCCTTAAGCCATTTTGCCACAACTTTGAAAGTCTGCTTGAGGTTATTGTCCACTTGGAAAACCCATTTGCAAGCATCCTTTAACTTCCTTACTGATGTCTTGAGATGTTGCTTCAATATATCCACATCATTTTCCTGCCTCATGATGGCATATATTTTGCGAAGTTCACCAGTCCCTCCTACAGCAAAGCACCCCCACAACATGATGCTGCCACCCCCGTGCTTCACGGTTGGGATGGTGTTCTTCGGCTTGCAAGCCTCCCCCCTTTTCTGTCCAAACATAACGATGGTCATTATGGCCAAACACTTCTATTTTTGTTTCACCAG
This sequence comes from Oncorhynchus gorbuscha, assembly GCF_021184085.1. NCBI lineage: Eukaryota > Metazoa > Chordata > Actinopteri > Salmoniformes > Salmonidae > Oncorhynchus > Oncorhynchus gorbuscha. The sequence goes on along the minus strand of NC_060180.1, from coordinate 74,325,072 downwards.
ACCAGAGGACATCTTTGTCCCCATGTGCAGTTGCAAACCGTAGTCTGGCTTTTTTATGGTGGTTTTGGAGAAGTGGCTTCTTCCTTGCTGAGCGGCCTTTCAGGTTAAGTCGATATAGGACTCATTTTACTGTGGATTTAGATACTTTTGTACCTGTTTCCTCCAGCATCTTCACAATGTCCTTTGCTGTTGTTCTGGGATTGATTTGCACTTTTCGCACCAAAGTACATTCATCTCTTGGAGACAGAACGCGTCTCCTACCTGGGGGGGTATGACGGCTGCGTGGTCCCATGGTGTTTGTACTTGCGTACTATTGTTTGTACAGATGAACGTGGTACCTTCAGGCATTTGGAAATTGCTCCCAAGGATGAACTAGACTTGTGGAGGTCTACATTTTTTTCTGAGGTCTTGGCAGATTTCTTTTGATTTTTTGCCATGATGTCAAGCAACGAGGCACTGAGATTGAAGGTAGGCCTTGATATACATCCACAAGTACACCCCCAATTGACTCAAATTATGTCAATTAGCCTATCAGAAGCTTCTAAAGCAATGACAGAATTTTCTGGAATTTTCCAAACTGTTTAAAGGCACAGTCAACTTAGTGTATGTAAACTTCTGACCCGCTGGAATTGTGATACAGTGAATTATAAGTGAAATAATCTGTCTGTAGACAATTGTTGGAAAAATTACTTGTGTCATGCACAAAGTAGATGTCCTAAACAAATTTGTGGAGTGGTTTAAAAACGAGTTTTAATGACATCAACCTAAGTGCATGTAAACTTCCGACTTCAACTGTATATCTGAATAACATACAGTTGAAGTCAGATGTTTACATACACTTTGGTTGGAGTCATTAAAACTCGTTTTTCAACCACTCCACAAATTTCTTGTTGACAAACTATAGTTTTGGCAAGTCGGTTAGGACATCTACTTTGAGATACGGTATCTCTGTTAACAGGCTACGGCCAGGGTTCTAGTCCCAGATACGGTACCTCTGTTAACAGGCTACTGATCGGGTTCTAGTACCAGATACGGTACCTCTGTTAACAGGCTACGGCCAGGGTTCTAGTCCCAGATACGGTACCTCTGTTAACAGGCTACGGCCAGGGTTCTAGTCCCAGATACGGTACCTCTGTTAACAGGCTACGGCCAGGGTTCTAGTCCCAGATACGGTACCTCTGTTAACAGGCTACGGCCAGGGTTCTAGTCCCAGATACGGTACCTCTGTTAACAGGCTACGGCCAGGGTTCTAGTCCCAGATACGGTACCTCTGTTAACAGGCTACGGCCAGGGTTCTAGTCCCAGATACGGTACCTCTGTTAACAGGCTACGGCCAGGGTTCTAGTCCCAGATACGGTACCTCTGTTAACAGGCTACGGCCAGGGTTCTAGTCCCAGATACGGTACCTCTGTTAACAGGCTACGGCCAGGGTTCTAGTCCCAGATACGGTACCTCTGTTAACAGGCTACGGCCAGGGTTCTAGTCCCAGATACGGTACCTCTGTTAACAGGCTACGGCCAGGGTTCTAGTCCCAGATACGGTACCTCTGTTAACAGGCTACGGCCAGGGTTCTAGTCCCAGATACTGTACCTCTGTTAACAGGCTACGGCCAGGGTTCTAGTATCAGATACGGTACCTCTGTTAACAGGCTACTGACAGGGTTCTTGTCCCAGATACTGTATCTCTGTTAACAGGCTACTGTCAGGGTTCAGGCCTAGCACTGATACCGAGGGGACAAATAAATATTAGTTCAAGTTCAACTGCTGAACTCATCAAAATAATAGAGAGATAGAGAGAGAGACAGACAGAAATTGAAGGAGACTGACAGAGAAAGAGAGAGAGGGTGGGAAAAGAGAGAGAGAGCGAGAGAGGGTGGGAAAAGAGAGAGGGTTCTAGAGAGAGGGAGAGAGAGAGAGAGAGAGAGAGAGAGAGAGAGAGGAGAGAGAGAGAGAGAGAGAGAGAGAGAGAGAGAGAAAGAGAGAGAGAGAGAGAGAGAGAGAGAGAGAGAGAGAGAGAGAGAGAGAGAGAGAGAGAGAGAGAGAGAGAGAGAGAGAGAGAGAGAGAGAGAGAGAGAGAGAGAGAGAGAGAGAGAGAGAGAGAGAGACATAGAGAAAGAGAGAGAGAGAGAGAGCGAGAGAGGGGGGGAAAGGGAATGAGATAGAGCACAGAGACAGTATATTTATGAGGTTTGAGAGCCTGGCCAAGCCTGAAGAATTCCCCACCACGGGCGAGAAAGTTTAAAAAGTTTAAAGAGATAAATATTTAAGCGTGCTCATAAAAGACTCCCCCTCTTGCTGCATCCCTCTTCTCATCCCTGACTCTCTCCTCTTGCATGTGTCTGTGTGTTGCAAAGTATTAGGGGCTAAGTAGGGGTCAGGGTATCTACCAGATATACCCTGACCCTTACCTAGCCCCTAGGGTCAAAGACATGTTATGAACATTGGACCCCTTAACCCTTCATCCCTCCATCCGTCCATCATCTGATAAACAGACCTGGAACACCTGATTGGTTGATCATATAATAACTATTGATTCGATTGACTGATTTTATTTTTGTTATAACCTAGAATAGCCCTTCCTATAAAGTTGTTCCATCGACTTGTTGAAAACAACAAGGATTCCGTCAAAGACTCCCGGGATTCTGTCAAAGACTCACCGGGATTCCGTCAAAGACTCACCAGGATTCCGTCAAAGACTCACCGGGATTCCGTCAAAGACTCCCGGGTGGCGCAACGATCTAATGCACCGCGTCAAAGTGCTGAGGCGCCACTACAGAATCGGGGTTCGATCCCAGGCTGTGTTACAGCCGGCCGTGACTGGGAGCCCCACACAATTGACCCTGCGTCGTCCGAGTTAGGGAAGGTGGGGGGCTAGTTAGCTACAGTAGTTGTTGTGTTATTAGCATATTCCACCGTTTGTAGAATGCATACTGGCATTTGAATATAGAAAAAGGGAATCTGGACACCATAGACACATTTAAAATCTAGGTTGACACGGGTGATGCGTTCGGAATTTCATGATCAGAACACTAAAAGCTGCCAAGTCTAGACACGGCTAAAGACTCTCAACGAGTCTCAACGAGGTTCTCTTCAGTCAAAGACTCTCAACGAGTCTCAACGAGGTCCTCTTCAGTCAGACTCTATCCCATCTCAATGTGGTCATCTTCAGTCAAAGACTCTATCCCATCTCAATGTGGTCATCTTCAGTCAAAGACTCTATCCATCTCAACGAGGTCCTCTTCAGTCAAAGACTCTATCCATCTCAACGAGGTCATCTTCAGTCAACGACTCTATCCATCTCAACGTGGTCATCTTCAGCCAAAGACTCTATCCCATCTCAATGTGGTCATCTTCAGTCAAAGACTATCCATCTCAATGTGGTCATCTTCAGCCAAAGACTCTATCCCATCTCAATGTGGTCATCTTCAGTCAAAGACTCTATCCATCTCAATGTGGTCATCTTCAGTCAAAGACTCTATCCATCTCAACGAGGTCCTCTTCAGTCAAAGACTCTATCCCATCTCAATGTGGTCCTCTTCAGCCAAAGACTCTATCCCATCTCAATGTGGTCATCTTCAGTCAAATACTCTATCCATCTCAATGTGGTCATCTTCAGTCAAAGACTCTATCCATCTCAACGAGGTCCTCTTCAGTCAAAGACTCTATCCATCTCAATGTGGTCATCTTCAGTCAAAGACTCTATCCCATCTCAATGTGGTCATCTTCAGTCAATGACTCTATCCATCTCAACGAGGTCCTCTTCAGTCAAAGACTCTATCCCATCTCAACGAGGTCATCTTCAGTCAAAGACTCTATCCATCTCAATGTGGTCATCTTCAGTCAAAGACTCTATCCCATCTCAATGTGGTCATCTTCAGTCAATGACTCTATCCATCTCAACGAGGTCCTCTTCAGTCAAAGACTCTATCCCATCTCAACGAGGTCATCTTCAGTTAAAGACTATCCATCTCAATGTGGTCCTCTTCAGTTAAAGACTCTATCCCATCTCAATGAGGTCATCTTCAGTCAAAGACTCTATCCATCTCAATGAGGTCATCTTCAGTTAAAGACTATCCATCTCAATGAGGTCATCTTCAGTTAAAGACTCTATCCATCTCAATGTGGTCATCTTCAGTCAAAGACTCTAACCATCTAAATGTGGCCCTCTTAAATCATCTCCTTAACAGAAGTTGGAAGATAAGTGTCTCAACCCTTTCTTAATGCTCCCTATTCTCAGACTAGTCTTGGCAACGTCAAAACAATGTTTTCCAGGACCAAGATGTTCTACTCCTTCTGTACCTTGGCTATAATTCCATTTAATTATCAAAACACAGCACTACTATTTCTATCCTGTTGTTTGTTGAAAAACACAAATTCCTTTTGTCAGACCAGAGTTAGGCTAGCCAGTGAGCTATACAGCAATAACAGACCTTGGACCAGGTTAAGATAGGCTAGCCAGTGAGCTATACAGCAATGACAGACCTGGGACCAGGTTAAAATAGGCTAGCCAGTTAGCTATACAGCACTAACAGACCTTGGACCAGGTTAAGATAGGCTAGCCAGTTAGCTATACAGCACTAACAGACCTTGGACCAGGTTAAGATAGGCTAGCCAGTTAGCTATACAGCACTAACAGACCTTGGACCAGGTTAAGATAGGCTAGCCAGTTAGCTATACAGCACTAACAGACCCGTGACCAGGTTAAGATAGGCTAGCCAGTTAGCTATACAGCAATAACAGACCTGGGACCAGGTTAAGATAGGCTAGCCAGTGAGCTATACAGCAATAACAGACCTTGGACCAGGTTAAGATAGGCTAGCCAGTTAGCTATACAGCACTAACAGACCTTGGACCAGGTTAAGATAGGCTAGCCAGTTAGCTATACAGCACTAACAGACCTGGGACCAGGTTAAGATAGGCTAGCCAGTTAGCTATACAGCACTAACAGACCTTGGACCAGGTTAAGATAGTGCTGTATAGCCAACAGGCTAGCCTAACAGACCTGGGACCAGGTTAAGATAGTGCTGTATAGCCAACAGGCTAGCCTAACAGACCTTGGACCAGGTTAAGATAGTGCTGTATAGCCAACTGGCTAGCCTAACAGATCTACAGCACTAACAGACCTACAGCACTAACAGACCTGGGACCAGGTTAAAATAGGCTAGCCAGTTGGCTACACAGCACTAACAGACCTGGGATCAGGCAAGAGATTATTTAGAGAGGCACTATAACCCCTAGCAGCAGTGGTTGGTTTTCCAGGTAGTGGGCTGGGCATCAATCTAGCGGTGGTAGGTTTATATTTCACAGGCAAAGAGAGAGAGAGAGAGAGTGTGTGTGTGTGTGTGTGACCCCAGAGAGGGAGAACTGAGCTCCTGAGCCTGGTGGACTCATTATAGGTATAAATCACTGAGTCCACTCGTACACACACACACACACACACACACACACACACACACACACACACACACACACACACACACACACACACACACACACACACACACACACACACACACACACACACACACACACACACACACACACACACACACACACACACACACACACACACACACACACACACACACACACAACCCAGCGAGGGCTCAGACTTTGTGGCAGAAGGATACGGAAAGTTTGTAGTGTGAGCTCATAGTGAACATCACCGTTCCCTTCAGGACAGACTATCACAATACGGAGTCTACATCCCACATGGCACACATAGGGCTCTGGTCTAACGTAGTGCACTATGTAGGGAATAGGGTGCGATTTGGAGAGAAATAAACCCAGACACAAAGCATTGTATTTCAATTAGGTGGATTTGGCTGAAGAATGTGGCTTTGGGGAGAGAGGGAGAGAGAGAGAGACAGGGAGAGAGGGAGAGAGAGAGACAGGGAGAGAGGGAGAGAGGGAGAGAGAGACAGGGAGAGAGGGAGAGAGAGACAGGGAGAGAGACAGGGAGAGAGACAGGGAGAGAGACAGGGAGAGACAGGGAGAGAGGGAGAGAGGACGATTGTGTGTTTGAGGGATTTACGTGGAGTTGGAGAACGTCGACAATGAAACTCAAATCAGGCAGAGATCAGTGAAAACATCCGAGTCTGTATTGAAATGCTGTATGATCGTATCTCCATCAATGGAACATCAAATTGATTAATAAATAGGTACAAATAGATGAGAGAAAAATAATATATATATATATATATATATGTATATATGTTTCACGTGAGAACCTTGTTAAATGTTTCATCAGACGTTCAATGTTTTTAACTAGACCGAGAGGCTCTGAGATACACAGACATTCCTAAGCCAAAAAGGTAGGCTTTGAGCTGCTGGTCTTCGTCAGAAAGGAGAATACTTCATTCACACTGTTTGTGTCTATAAATGATTGTGTAAAAGGATTTAAAGATTTAAAGTCTTTGAGGGACAACATACGTTTTATAAAGGTATCAGCTCCACCGATACACCTTATGTTACAAGAACACACTATCAACCATCTCTCCCCCTCACCCTCTCTCTCTCTCTCTCTCTCTCTCTCTCTCTCTCTCTCTCTCTCTCTCTCTCTCTCTCTCTCTCTCTCTCTCTCTCTCTCTCTCTCTCTCTCTCTCTCTCTCTCTCTCTCTCTCTCTGTCTGTCTGTCTGTCTGTCTCTCTCTCTCTGTCTCTCTCTCTCTCTCTCTCTCTCTCTCTCTCTCTCTCTCTCTCTCTCTCTCTCTCTCTCTCTCTCTGTCTCTCTCCCTTTCTCTCTCCCTTTCTCTCTCCCTTTCTCTCTCCCTTTCTCTCTCCCCCTCACCCTCTCTCCCTCCCACCCTCCCTCCCTCCCTCCCTCCCTCCATACCTCATCCTCTGGTTCCTGTGCCTGTGGCTGCTCCTGATGAGGCGTTGCACAGTCGGGGCTGTAGTGTTCACAGTAGTCGTACGCTGCCCGCGGGTCGGCCACAATCATCAGCTGCTGGATGTCACCCTGTAAAGAAGAGAGAGAAGACATCAGAACAGAGTATTCTCAAGTCACAGCTCACGAAGAGAAGAGAAGTGACAGATAATTGATGTTCCTCAAACATCTCCTTGAGACGAGGAGGAGAGAGCATGTTAGTTTAACTTTCAAGAATGAACCTGGGTCTCCTGCTCACCAACCCAATATCTAAACCATTAGATGAAAATGTGCATTATCTAGGTCTGAAGGAGACATTTAGGATCACAAGCCTTAGGCAGGGATGCCTCTTCACAAGAGGTGGTTCACGATTCCAAATCACCTCTGCTACATCAAAACAGATAAATCACCCCTCCCCTCCCCTCACATCACCCCTCACCTCACCCTTCACCCCTCACCTCCCCTCACCTCACCCCTCCCCTCACCCTTCACCCCTCACCACACCCCTCACCTCCCCTCCCCTCCCCTCACCCTTCACCCCTCACCTCACCCCTCACCTCTCCTCCCCTCACCTCAACCCTCACCTCTCCTCATCTCACCCTTCACCTCCCCTCACCCCTCACCCTTCACCCCTCACCTCACCCCTCACCTCACCCCTCCTCACCTCCCCTCACCTCACCCCCTCCCCTCACCCCAAACCTCACCTCCCCTCACCCCTCCCCTCACCCTTCACCTCCCCTCACCCCTCACCTCACCCTTCACCCCTCTCCCTACCCCGCACTTCACTTCACTAAAATTTGAGAACAGAATACAGTGAGTTCTAATGTTGATTCCATACATGATAGAAATCGAACAAAAGTGTGACAGAAGACCAATGTAGATACATGATAATAGAGACAGCAGCCTCTGAATATCAAGAAACATCTATCCACAAACAGACAGGCAGACAGACAGACAGACAGACAGACAGACAGACAGACAGACAGACAGACAGACAGACAGACAGACAGACAGACAGACAGACAGACAGACAGACAGACAGACAGACAGACAGACAGACAGACAGACAGAGGAAGAAACAACAATGTCATGTCCTGACCAATAGACAACCAGCATCTCCCTCAGTCAGACCAATCAGACGATCCTGCACCGGGTTTGTTTCTCTACTCTGTCCAAAGGCAGTCACACACACACACACACACACACACACACACACACACACACACACACACACACACACACACACACACACACACACACACACACACACACACACACACACACACACACACACACACACACACACACACACACACACACACACACACACGGACAGTCACACACACACACACACACGGACAGTCACACACACACACGGACAGTCACACACACACACACACTCTGACAGAAAGAAGCCAGACTGGGCACAGAAAATAAAAAGGGGTGAGGGGAGATTGCATCAAGACTTTGTTTGCTCTGAAATGGCAGGGAGGGTGTCTGTAAGTACCCCCTTTCAAAAAGACTATTGTACAGTCCTCCCCCGACACAACCATTAGGGAAATCGAGTCATATTACCCTGCCTTGCCAAACCTCACTCTGTGTCCCGAATGGCACCCCCAGCCTGCCTGGTGCTAGAGGAATGGGACAGATACATAACCAGAGTCTGTAGAAAATATCTGAGGCTGTCATGATCTCTCTCTCTCTCTCTCTCTCTCTCTCTCTCTCTCTCTCTCTCTCTCTCTCTCTCTCTCTCTCTCTCTCTCTCTCTCTCTCTCTCTCTCTCTCTCTCTCTCTCTCTCTCTCTCTCTCTCTCTCTCTCTCTCTCTCTCTCTCTCTCTCTCTCTCTCTCTCTCTCTCTCTCTCTCTCTCTCTCTCTCTCTCTCTCTCACCCCACAAATACTTCAGCTGACCTCCTCTGTGTTGATCCACTCATGTGTATATTGGATGAGCTTCTCATCTTCTGCTTTCCTCAGCATACATGACTATATCAACTAAGTTGGTGGTTAAATATATGATCAATGAAATAGAGTTAAGTGTCTCTCACACTAAGTTGGCCTTTATAAAGAGACATTACGAAGACCAGATCACTGGCAGGCAGAGCAATAAATAGATAATTAAATAAATAATTAAATAGATCATTAAATAGGTACCATTAAGTGGTAAACATCAGAATAAATAAATAGATCATTAAATAGATCATTCAATTTATAATTAAATAGATAATTAAATAGATAATTAAATAGATAATTAAATATAGAATTAGATAGGTACCATTAAGTGGTAAACATCAGAATAAATAATTAGATAATTCAATAGATAATGAAATAGATAATGAAATAGATAATGAAATAGATCATTAAATAGATCATTAAATAGATCATTAAATAGATAATTACATTTATAATTACATTTGTAATTAAATAGATAATTAAATAGATAATTAAATAGATCATTAAATAGATCATTAAATAGATCATTAAATAGATCATTAAATAAGTAATTAAATAGGTAATTAAATAGATCATTAAATAGATCATTAAATAGATCATTAAATAGGTAATTAAATAGATCATTAAATAGATCATTAAATAGATCATTAAATAGATCATTAAATAGATCATTAAATAGATCATTAAATAGGTAATTAAATAGATCATTAAATAGATCATTAAATAGATCATTAAATAGATCATTAAATAGGTAATTAAATAGATCATTAAATAGATCATTAAATAGATCATTAAATAGATCATTAAATAGATCATTAAATAGATCATTAAATAAGTACCAGTAAGTATGTGAACACTTTGGATTTCATAACATGTGATCTGATCTTCATCTAAGTCACAACAACAGACAAACACAGTGTGCTTAAACTAATAACACACAAATTATTGTATTGTACTTGTCTATATTGAATACATCATTTAAACATTCCAAAAGATAATTAATTGGAGTCAGGTGTCAGCTAACCTGGAGTACAATCAATGAGACGAGATTGGAGATGTTGGTTAGAGCCCGATAAAAAACACTCACAAAATTTGACTTTGCTATTCACAAGAGGCATTGCCTGATGTGAACCATGCCTCGAACAAAAGAGATCTCAGAAGATCCAAGGTTAAGAATTGTTGACTTGCATAAAGCTGGAAAGGGTTACAAAAGTATCTCTAAAAGCCTTGATGTTCATCAGTCTACAATAAGACAAATTGTCTATAAATGGAGAAAGTTCAGCACTGTTGCTACTCTCCCTAGGAGTGGCTTTCCTGCAAAGATGACTGCAAGAGCACAGCATAGCATGCTCAATGAGGTTAAGAAGAATCCTAGAGTGTCAGCTAAAGACTTACAGAAATCTCTGGAACATGCTAACATCTTTGTTGATGAGTCTACGTAAAACACTAAACAAGAATGGTGTTTATGGGAGGACACCACGGAAGAAGCCACTGCTGTTAAAAAAAGACGTTGCTGCACGTCTGAAGTTTACAAAAGAGCACCTGGATGTTCCACAGCGCTACTGGCAAAATACTCTGAGGACAGATGAAACCAAAGTAGAGTTTTTTGAAAGCAACACACAACACTATGTGTGGAGAGAAAAAAGGCACTGCACACCAACATCAAAACCTCATCCCAACTGTAAAGTCTGGTGGAGGGAGCATCATGGTTGGGTGCTGCTTTGCTGCCTCAGGGACAGCTTGCTATCATTGACAGAAAAATGAATTCCCAAGTTTATCAAGACATTTTGCAGGAGAATGTAAGGCTACCTGTCTGCCAATTGAAGCTCAACAGAAATTGGGTGATGCAACAGGACAACAAAACACAGAAGTAAATCAACAACAGAATGGCTTCAACAGAAGACAATATGTCTTCTGGAGTGGCCCAGTCAGTCCTGACCTTCTGGAGCGGCCCAGTCAGTCCTGACCTTCTGGAGTGGCCCAGTCAGTCCTGACCTCAACCTGATGGAGATGCTGTGGCCCAAAGAGAGCGGTTGCACCAGATCTTATTTAGGGGCTTCATAGCAAAGAGGGTGAATACATATGCACGCACCACTTTATAATTTATTTGATCTTTTATCTTTTAGAAAACAAGTTATTTTTTCAATTTCATTTCACCAATTTGGACAATTTTGTGTGTGTCCATTACATGAAAACCCAAATAAAA